>NW_021256263.1:0-447 GCF_002162155.2 Triticum dicoccoides | reverse complement strand
ATTTCAAATGAACTCTGAAAAGGTTGAAAGTTGGCATGGTATCACCATTTCACCCACATAGCATGTGCAAGAAAGTAGAGAGGGTTACGGCAAAAATTGGATGCACTTCGTGTACAAAACGGACAATCTCTTTTGAAGTATCAGGGTTTCATACGGAAACTTGTGTGTTACAAAGGGATTTCATTTTTTTTGAACTTATTTGAACTCCATAGTTTTTCTGTATTCAAAATGCACCATTCAAAGCCACATCATCAATTTTCAACCCTTTCTGACTTCATATGTTATTTTTCATGCATTTACTGATTATTTTGAGCTATAATACCATGAAATTGAAAAGCATTTGAAATGAACTCTGAAAAGGTTGAAAGTTGGCATGGTATCATCATTTCACCCACATAGCATGTGCCAGAAAGTAGAGAGGGTTACGGCAAAAATTGGATGCACTTC
>NW_021256262.1:0-1130 GCF_002162155.2 Triticum dicoccoides | reverse complement strand
CCCCCCCCCTGTTGACAGGTCGGACCCACCAGCTATATCTTCGCACGCAAGGAAGTGCCTCCTTATTACGCACCAAAAAATGAATACCTCCTTCTAGCTGGGACCCACCATAGTGGGTGGTTGACTTGTGGGCCTACTAAGTTGACGAGGACGGAGGGCTTTGTCAACTTAGTCAATATGAACGATTCTAGCTCCAGTGACCGTACGATGTCCATACAACGGCCATAGTGCTTCTTCAACCTCTGGTCTTCTTGCTCTAGCCGCCCAAAGCAGCGCCGGTCGTGTCGCGTGCTCCTGCCTCTCGTGGTTGGCTATGATGCCACAGAGGCCTCAAACCCCCTACTACTCACAGCGCTGGCCAAGGGTATCCCTCTACTCACCCACACCCCTGTTATTCTGCGGCGACAACAGCCTCATGCCGCAGCCGAACCAGTGAACCCTCGTACTCCTCTCCGCGTGGGCATCCACTGATGCGTCGTCCCCGGCTCCGCGTCGTCCCCTTCCTAGGCCTCGCCGTCGTCCACCGCCTTGGTGCTCTCGGTGCGGCGTGGTCAATGTGATCAACGACCGACTTCCATCGGAAGAGTACTGTACATGGAGAGGCTGACAGCTGGGTCCAAGGCCACAACCCAGTTTTTTTGTGATTTGCCAAGTAAATCGCTTTGTCAGGCCTGTTGGGCTGCAAATCTTTCAAGACGAGGAGAGCTTCATTCGGCTGGCCGACAAAATGGCCTATCAGTAATGAGAAATGGGTTGTACATTTTTTAAACACATCAAACCGGCAATTAGTTTCAAATATCTATTTTTCATTTCGAGATTTTAAATTACATTAATTTTTATGCGTGGAGAGTTTGTTGGATTTTATATTGATAAAAAATTATTTTCAAAATCAGTTTGAATGTGAGTCGAAATTTCGGGATTAAAAACAATTCGGACCGCACCGAAATATGCAAAATTTTGTATAATTTTTTAACCGTGGCCACAATATGGGTTTTAATGCTAACAAAAAGAATATGGGCTACAAAAAAACCCTTAAGAATTAGCAAATGGGCTGTAAATTATTAGAAATAATGGCAGATGGGTTGTATGCTGTTTTCCACAGATTTGGGGCTTTCCTAAAAAAAGGTTGA
>NW_021256261.1:0-1489 GCF_002162155.2 Triticum dicoccoides | reverse complement strand
CCGCGAGCCTTAACACTTATCGGATCGCATACATCGGTATGTATTATTTCCAATAAGTCAGTAGCTTGTTCCATTGTTCCGGAGAACGGAGTTTTAGTCATCTTGCCCAAAAGGCACGGTTCGCAAGCATCAAATGATTCATAACCAAGTGATTCCGAAAATCCATCTTTATGGAGTTTCTTCATGCGCTTTACACCGATATGACCCAAACGGCAGTGCCACAAATAAGTTGCACTATCATTATTAACTTTGCATCTTTTGGCATCAATATTATGAATATGTGTATCACTACGATCGAGATCCAACAAACTATTTTCATTGGGTGTATGACCACTTGAAGGTTTTATTCATGTAAACAGAACAACAATTATTCTCTGATTTTAAATGAATAATCGTATTGCAATAAACATGATCAAATCATATTCACGCTCAACGCAAACGCCAAATAACATTTATTTAGGTTTAACACTAATCCCGAAAGTATAGGGAGTGTGCGATGATGATTATATCAATCTTGGAACTACTTCCAACACTCATCGTCACTTCACCCTCAACTATTCTCTGTTTATTCTGTAACTCCTATTTCGAGTCACTAATTTTTAGCAACCGAACAAGTATCAAATACTCAGGGGCTACTATAAACACTAGTAAGGTACACATCAATAATCTGTATATCAAATATGCCCTTGTTCACTCTGCCATCCTTCTTATCCACCAAATATTTAGGGTATTTCCGTTTCCAGTGACCATTTCCTTTGCAGTGTAAGCACTCAGTTTCAGGCTTTGGTTCAGCTTTGGGCTTCTTCGTGGGAGTGAAAACTTGCTTGTCATTCTTAGTTGAAGTTCCCTTTCTTTCCCTTTGCCCTTTTCTTGAAACTAGTGGTCTTGTCAATCATCAACACTTGATGGTCTTTTCTTGATTTCTACCTTCGTCGATTTCAGCATCACGAAGAGCTCGGGAATTGTTTTCGTCATCCCTTGCATTATAGTTCATCACGAAGTTCCAGTAACTTGGTAATGGTGACTAGAGAACTCTGCCAATCACTATCTTATCTGGAAGATTAACTCCCACTTGATTCAAGCGATTGTAGTACTCAGACAATCTAAGCACTTGCTCACTAGTTGAGCGATTCTCCTCCATCTTTTAACTATAGAACTTGTTGGAAACTTCATATCTCTCAACTCGGGTATTTGCTTGAAATATTAACTTCAACTCCTGGAACATCTCATATGGTCCATGATGTTCAAAACGTCTTTGAAGTCCTGATTCTAAGCCGGTTAAGCATGGTGCACTAAACTATCAAGTAGTCATCATTTTGAGCTAGCCAAACGTTCATAACGCCTGCATCTACTCCTGCAATAGGTTTGTCACCTAGTGGTGCATTAAGGACATAATTCTTCTGTGCAGCAATGAGGATAAACCTCAGATCACGGATCCAATCCGCATCATTGCTACCAACATCTTTCAACACAATTTTCTCTAGGAACA
>NW_021256260.1:0-5292 GCF_002162155.2 Triticum dicoccoides | reverse complement strand
CCATTGCGACCCTTAATGGGCTGAATCTAAAAACCTTGCGGGACGAAAGGTTGCGGGTCTATTGGGATATTGGCCACCGACGACGACTCTGGCAAGGATGTAACCAGAGCCCCGTCCAACAACAATGGCAGCGGCGGCGAGCTTGTCGAGGTTGAAGCAGAGGTGGCAGTAGGGAAGGAAGATGAAGTGGAAGGCGAGGAGGCAAGCGTTGGTCTCGGCTGGAAGTTTGGGAAAAAATCCTTGACCAGCTCCTTAAATGAAGGCACCTGCCGAGTCTGTGCTGCCGGCCCAAGAGACCGAAACCAGGACTCCACTGCACCCTCGGCCCAGGCCTCTTCTGGTGGGCTCTTGAAAGTGTCAAATGGAATAAAAGGCCAGAGCCCAGGTAAATTTGGTGTAGTGCAAAAATGGGCCATGTGACCGTTGGCCTCGCATGCATAGTAGATCACGTGATTACGTGAATGTTGTGTGCCTTGGTGCTCCATCAGTGGCCTGGCTTGACCAGGGTTAAGGAGCAATGAATCATTATTATTACTACATTGATTAGACCCCTCTTGAATGTGCCCTGATAATCGCTCGAAAACAGATCTGTCATCCCTCACCACCCGGAATAGCTCCGGTGATCGCCGGAGTGAGGAACAATGGCCTTGCTGGCCCTACCCACTAAAGTCCATTCTTTGTCAAGCTCAGCATAGAACAGAGCCTCTTCACGTTGCCAATTTGGGCCACCAAACTTCCAAAGGTTAAAAACCAACTCAAAATCTTTCTCAACGATTTTACCCGCATTATAGATCTCAAAACCCACTGCTTTAGAAGCAACCGAAAACTTGAACGACCTATCCTTCAAGAAATGAACACGAAATCCTTGTGCATAGCCCCCAAACATGGCAAGAAGAGAAACACTAACCGTGTGCACATTAAGCCTGAAAGAAGCACGAGCAAAAGAAACCACCATAGTGAACTCCTTTTAACGAAAGCCCGGGGAGAAAACCACCGGGTACCCAAACTTGGCCTTCATATCCGCTTGAAACTTCTTCCCACGGTCAAAGTTCAGGGCGAAGGGCATCATCTTGAGGAGTGAGGTGGCTACCAGGGCCGGAGTGGCCACTGGTAGGGAGGGGGTGGCCGCCGGGGCCGGAGTGGCCACCGGCGCAAGGTGGGAGGAGCTAGGTGGGAGGAGCTAGGTGGGAGGAGCTAGCACTAGTGGCTGACATCCTCATAGTCGAAAGCTTACTTCCTCAAATACAAATTGTGATATGATACTGATATTAGTTAACAAACACACATTTAATTGGTCAGCTAATGCTCCCACTTGATTTTCCAAATGCATGTGGCCACATATAGAGAGACAGCATGGAATTGCATTTCTTTGGGCACTGTGATTCATCATGAGTGGGCAACCAACATTGTATGCAAAGAAGCGGAACCTCAAGAATATGATTCCTCTTCTGTTCTTTAACATGTTCCTCTTTTGTTATTCTGTCTTTAGTACATATAGTATCTTCCTTGTTAGGAAGGGCAGCAGGGACTGCAGTCAACAGCTGATAGAGCTGGCCTATACGTGATCGATAGGCTTTCAATTAGTAGCGGCAATACAACACCTTATTTTCCAGCCAGTTCCACTTTCCCTATTTATATACGTTGGTTATGATGTACCCCTTTTATGTACACTACGATATGCCTAGTTGTTGTGTCCTCTTGTTATCATGGTTTGGCAATAAACACTCTATACAGTATATTATGAACCTATCATCTGCCAACTATCCTTACTTCTGGAGCCTATTTTTTGTGTACTTGTGCTAGATTATATTAATGCACGCACCATATTACAGCACACATGGGCTCTCTCATCAGAATCCAATGATAGCACACAAGGGTTTACAGGGAGCCCCTATATTAGAATATCCTCTGCATTACAAAGATAATCTCACTACTATTTATGTTTTCATGCTTCTCAGATATTGTATGTAATCACAATTAATATCAGAATGCGGGCATCAGAAGAATATTGTGGAGCACTGCAACGACTAACAAAATCGGCACCAAGGCATCGAGTGTCATTCTGGATGCAATGAAACTGATATGCTCCCCACCTGCAGATTCTTGTTCAGAACATGATCCTAATGACTATTCTCACTGTCGGTGTCAAAACCGGCGGATCTCGGGTAGGGGGTCCCGATCTGTGCGTCTTAGGCTAATGGTAACAGGAGGCAAGGGACACAATGATTACCCAGGTTCGGGCCCTCCCGATGGACCTAAAACCCTACTTCCTGCTTGATTGATATTGATGATATGAGTAGTACAAGAGTTGATCTACCACGAGATCGTAGAGGCTAAACCCTAGAAGCTAGCCTATGATGATTATGATTGTGATCGTCCCCCTAAGGACCAAACTCTCCGGTTTATATAGACACTGGAGAGGGCTAGGGTTTACATGGAGTCGGTTACAAGGAAGGAAATATAATATCTAGATCGTCAAGCTTGTCTTCCACGCAAAGGAGAGTCCCATCCGGACACGGGACAGAGTCTTGAGTCTTGTATCTTCATGGTCCGACAGTCCGGCCAAAGTATATAGTCCGGCTGTCCGGATACCCCCTAATCCAGGACTCCCTCAATAGCCCCTGAACCAGGCTTCGATGAGGATGAGTCCGGCGCGCAGTGTGTATTCGGCATTGCAAGGCGGGTTCCTTCTCCGAATACTCCAAAATAGTTATTGAACACTTGGATCGTGTCCAGATCTGCAAGATGATCTTCATACACCACCGCAGAGAGAATGATATTTCACAAATATAATCTGATGACAACTTTAGACAAAGTGACATGACACTACGGTCGGGTCATTATTCGAACCGTTTTCCCACAACCAGCCATAGCGCATATTGCGAGGCGGTTTCCTTGGCACGTCTTGTCACAGCAGATATCATGTCCCCTTATCACGGGATTTCCATCAATACGGGTATGGGTAAACCAACCGCGCAATCAATCGTGGCGTTTGGGAAATAAGCGATTCTCAACGGGAAAGTGGGGAGGCGCACCATTCTCGTCGCCTCTATAAAGGGATAAGGATTTCCCATTTTCACCCACGCCTTCTTCCTCCTCTGCTTATCCATTCCCACACCCTCGAGCTCCAGCGCCCTGGTTCACGCTTTCTCCACACAGCAAAACATGTCCGGAGCAGGAGGCAAGTGGGTGGCCTCCACCGTGAAGGAGGAGCATGTTGCGAAGCTCCGGGCGGCCGGATACTTGGCCGCAGACATCACGCACCGGCTACCGGACGAAGGGCAGGTCACTCCAACTCCGGGGCCCCATGAGAGGGTCGTATTTCTCGCCGACTTCATTCGTGGACTGGGATTTCCACTTCATCCCTTCGTCCACGGGCTCACGTTCTACTACGGGCTAGATTTCCATGATCTAGCCCCAAATTTCGTCCTCAACATCTCGGCGTTTATCATCGTGTGCGAGGCCTTCCTCCGCATCAGGCCTCACTTCGTCCTGTGGCTGCAAATCTTCTGCGTGAAGCCGAAGATCGTGAACGGCTAGCAAGCGGAGTGCGGAGGCGCCATGGTGGGCAAGATGTCCAACGTCACCTGGCTCGACGGCTCCTTCGCGGAACCGTGAAAGGGTGGCAATCAGGGTGGTTCTACATCACCGAGCCGCGCGATGCCAACTGGGCGGCGGCCCCCGAAATCTGATCTGGAATCCCCATGCGGCTCACCTCCTGGGAAAATAAGGGCCTGGCCTGGGGCGAACCTGCAGAGCTGACCAGACTTCAAAACTGCATCAAGAATATGAAGGACAAGAAAATCAAGCTTGTCAACGTGGTCCAGGTCATGCTCGTCCGCCGGATTCTTCCGTGCCAAAGACGGGCTTTTAATCTGTGGGAGTTCGTCCCGACCGAACACCAGACGCTTCAAAAGCTCTACGGCATGATGCACAAGGGCGCCTCGAAGGCGCTATTCAAGGCCTCCGAAGTACCTCCTCCCACATCCGAGGATCGCAGACTTCACGCCGCGCGACTTCCTCGTCCGGTGAGTTTTCTGACTACCACCGGGTGCGGTTTTTCCCAATGTACTCATGGGGGAATCTTAAGTCATTGTGTGTATTGGATCAAGAGTATGTGGATATGGTGGAGTAGATTGACTGTCCGGCTCCATTGTCAGAAGGTCCAGCCGATGCTCTCGTGACGGAGATGCTAGTCCCGGCGCCCTACAAGGCGCCGGAGAAGAAGGCCGAAAAGAAGGCCCCGGGGACCAGGAAGGGTCTCTGGCGTAAGGTTGTACCGGACGCCTCGTCCGAAGATGACAAGGCACACTCCTCCCCCGAAGGGGAGGAAGAAGAGGAAGGGGCCACCCCATCCGGAGAGGATGGGGGGCCTAAGAATGCGGGCCAAGGGACCGAGAAGGGTCCCCGGTGCAAGGCCGTCATACCCTCGTCGTTTGAAGACGACGAGACAAATTCCTCCTATGGAGGCATGGGGAAATACAAAGAAACTCTGCCTCCCCGCACTGGGGAGGAGAAGAAGAGGAAAGCCGCCCCGGAGGGGGAGGCTAGGACGCCCAAGAAGGTAAAGGCGTCCCTTCCAGATTACTCCTCCACCGCCGCCTAGAGCGAGGAGGAGTGGCTGCCCAGCGGGAAGCCCCTAGTAAGATTGTAAGTATCCGCACCCTATTGTATTTTAGTGTGACTTCGCTTCATAGTCTTGTTATAACGCCGAACATATATGAAGTCCGGCCAGGGTCCATCCCGAGGTATCATCTTCGGATGGGTCCTTGAGTGATTCAGCGATGAACTCGCTCCCGACGGACACTACTCCTCGGCCTACGAATGACACAGAGGTGTTGTCCCAAAGGCTCCCAGAGAAGGGGGAGGTGACTCTGGAGACGCCCCAAGGCGGAATTCTAGACGCCGGGCACACGGGGTACAAGATCCCCGCGGATCGTGCCGATGAGAGTCGCAGCAAGCTGGGCTCTCGGCCGGATACTATGCCTGAACCTTCGATGGTTCCGGATTCGGGCAGGCGGCCCCTCGCTAGGGAGGGCAAGCCGTCTGTGCCGATGACTTCTGTTATGCCAGAGGCATCGGATAGTCCACTGGAAGCGCTTCGTGGCGCTTCCATGGATGAAGAACATCATACTCTTATGAGTGCGGTGATTCAGAAGGTTCTGTCTGCCAAGAGCGGACTAACCAAAGCCTGCACCAGCCTCCTGATAGGCTTTGAGGTAAGTAATAAAAATGTGTGAAATCATCAGCCGATAGGTAGTAGCCCCTGATACTTTGTTTGGTGTTCCGAAC
>NW_021256259.1:0-1092 GCF_002162155.2 Triticum dicoccoides | reverse complement strand
TGTTTACATTAAACGGTGGAGCTGTCAGTTGGTGCAGTTCTAAACAAAGCGTCGTAGCGGGATCTACATGTGAAGCGGAATACATAGCTGCTTCGGAAGCAGCAAATGAAGGAGTCTGGATGAAGGAGTTCATATCCGATCTAGGTGTCATACCTAGTGCATCGGGTCCAATGAAAATCTTTTGTGACAATACTGGTGCAATTGCCTTGGCAAAGGAATCCAGATTTCACAAAAGGACCAAACACATCAAGAGACGCTTCAACTCCATCCGAGATCTAGTCCAGGTGGGAGACATAGAGATTTGCAAGATACATACGGATCTGAATGTTGCAGACCCGTTGACTAAGCCTCTTCCACGAGCAAAACATGATCAGCACCAAAGCTCCATGGGTGTTAGATTCATTACAGTGTAATCTAGATTATTGACTCTAGTGCAAGTGGGAGACTGAAGGAAATATGCCCTAGAGGCAATAATAAAGTTATTATTTATTTCCTTATAATCATGATAAATGTTTATTATTCATGCTAGAATTTGTATTTACCGGAAACATAATACATGTGTGAATACATAGACAAACAGAGTGTCACTAGTATGCCTCTACTTGACTAGCTCGTTAATCAAAAGATGGTTATGTTTCCTAACCATGAACAATGAGTTGTTATTTGATTAACGAGGTCACATCATTAGTAGAATGATCTGATTGACATGACCCATTCCATTAGCTTAGCACCCGATCGTTTAGTATGTTGCTATTGTTTTCTTCATGACTTATACATGTTCCTATGACTATGAGATTATGCAACTCCCGTTTACCGGAGGAACACTTTGGGTACTACCAAACGTCACAACGTAACTGGGTGATTATAAAGGAGTACTACAGGTGTCTCCAATGGTCGATGTTGGGTTGGCGTATTTCGAGATTAGGATTTGTCACTCCGATTGTCGGAGAGGTATCTCTGGGCCCTCTCGGTAATACACATCACATAAAGCCTTGCAAGCATTACAACTAATATGTTAGTTGTGAGATGATGTATTACGGAACGAGTAAAGAGACTTGCCGGTAACGAGATTGAACTAGGTATTGGATACCG
>NW_021256258.1:0-405 GCF_002162155.2 Triticum dicoccoides | reverse complement strand
ATGGTTTGAGATTTGGACGCACGGTTTAAGAGATAAAACATTTTAAATAAACAGATCTACGAAAAGGGAAAACTCCTAGCTGGCAAGGGCCAATTGTCACAACCTGGAAAGGTTAGAGTGATCTTTGAAACTAGTACTCCTCAACTAGTAATTTCGCAGTCTTGTGCAGCTACATGTATTTGTAGGCCAACTGGGAAGGGCCAATTGGGCGTTAAGGGCATCTCCAGCCGCACCCCCAGGAAGGCCTCCCCAGGCGTTTTTTCTGCGCCGGGCCGAAAAATCGGCCCAGTCGCGCCCCCAGGAGCCCGATTTTCGCCGGCCTGGGCCGAAAACAGCGCCGGCGGACCCAGGTCAAACCCGGCGCGCTGGGGGGCGCCCGGGGGCGCCGGACGAACTTTTTTGGCG
>NW_021256257.1:0-532 GCF_002162155.2 Triticum dicoccoides | reverse complement strand
AGGCGTGCCCCCCTACCTCGTGGCCTCCTATTAGTTGGCTTGAAGTAGGGTCCAAGTCTCCTGAGTTGTATACGGTGAGAAAATCACATTCCCGAAGGTCTCGTTCCGTTTGGACTCCATTTGATATTCCTTTTCTTCGAAACCCTAAAACAGGTAAAAAACCAGCAATTCTGGGCTGGGCCTCCGGTTAATAGGTTAGTCCCAAAAATAATATAAAAGTGGATAATAAAGCCCAATAATGTCCAAAACAGTAGATAATATAGCATGGAGCAATCAAAAATTATAGATATGTTGGAGACGTATCAATGTCTACTACGCAACCTTCTTCTTGTAGACGTTGTTGGGCCTCCAAGTGCAGAGGTTTGTAGGACAGTAGCAATTTTCCCTCAAGTGGATGACCTAAGGTTTATCAATCTATAGGAGGTGTAGGATGAAGATGGTCTCTCTCAAGCAACCCTGCAATCAAATAAGAAAGAGTCTCTTATGTCCCCAACACATCCAATACAATGGTAAATCGTATAGGTGCACTAGT
>NW_021256256.1:0-2631 GCF_002162155.2 Triticum dicoccoides | reverse complement strand
AATTGCCATGGTCTACCAAGTAATAAGGAACATGCTTGCATAGGTACCACATCACAATCAACATAATCAGCATATGTAGAGATACTAAAATGCACACGAACAGTACGTGTTACCTTAACCTTGCCGCTGTTGTTGAACCATTGGATGTAGTAAGGATGTGGATGTGGTCTTGTGGTGAGAGAAAGCTTCTCCACCATCTCCATGCTAGCCAAGTTGTTGCAGCTCCCTCCGTCTATGATGACGCGCACAGAACGTTCCTTCACAACTCCCTTGGTATGGAACAAATTGTGCCTCTGATTTTGCTCAGCTTGTGTGATCTGCACACTCAAAACACGTTGAGCAACTAAACATTCATACCTGTCAGCGTCTTCAGGAGCCATGTATTGCGTCTCATGATCAGAATCATCTCCACCATGTTCTTCACTGATGAGGACATCAATACCATTGTTACACCCACAGCCCCTGCTGCTATACATATTGGACCAATTACTAGAGCTCGTGCACGCCAACTAAATTACCAGGTACTTTCGTTTCTTGGTAATGATTCTAATGTTCATGAGAATATGATGCTGCCTAAATTGGATACATTTGTTTTGCTTACAAATGAAGGGCCTAGCTTGGAGAAGGATGAACATTGGAGCAAGAACAAGCATGGAGATGATGGCATGCGCAAGGGGAACAAGAACAGAGTTACAAGTGATGATTTCAGGTCTTTGAAGCCACCATAACGAGTGCATGAAGCCTTGGACGAAATATACAAGATGTCACTTCATAAATTTCGTCCAGAGGCTATTATAGGTGCTGCGTCACCTTTTTATTGGGCAGTCCCATGTAATTTCGAAATACATAAGTATAGGCTATTTTTAGAGTCCGTATGTGTGGGGAAACAAGAGATAGGGTTGATTTCGGACCCCTCCACCAAGGGCCACGAAATTCCCCCTATCTTCCTCCATATATACAGCCCTTAGGGCACCGTTTAGACTTCGAGTTTTGCTTAGATTAAAGTTCGCCATAGCTGCAACTTCGCGTACTTCGTTTGTGTTCAACGACCAGACAAAGGCGTCACAGAACCCCACCTTGATCAATAAAGCTTTCATCTTATATCCGCAATATCCATATTGCAATCTCGGTTTCTTGCTTGTTCTTCGTTTGCTCGCAGGAAACAGACCCTCGTGGTCAGGTTGATCGTGCCCCGGCGTGGTCAATAACCTCTCGGAGTTGGTTTAGCGATTGCTAAGGCGCGACGTCCTCACACGTTCGTAGTCGGATCGTCAAAGTCGACTTCCACCAAAGCGAAATCCATCATCTCATCGAAAGACGGGACACCTTTGCCTCTATCAAGTGGTATCAGATTTCCAGGTTGCTCGGTGAGATTTTACAGTTTTTCGTAGTTTAGATCGAGTCTGTTCTTCATACCTACAGTCCACGAAAAAGCCACAAAAAAAATTAGGGTTAGTTCATCATATCCGAACCAATCTGAGCCTTTGCATAATCTTTTTAGGGTTTTGCTTTGTTGAATTTGCGGTTGCATCGTCGTTTCTAGTTGCTGGTCTTAGAGTCTAGTCTTTTAGAGTTTCGAGTTCTGGTCATAAGTTGTCACGCCGCCACCGCACCATCATCATCACCCCTGCCATCTACCACCACCGCTTATCCGCCACCGCTTCGAATCCGTATCCATATATCACCACAGCTGTCATATACCACCACCGCTGCCATCTACCACCATATATCCACCACCAATCCGAGTTCTTGTCATATTAGGTTTGTTTTCGAGATCCATCTAGATTCCGATTCGTGTTTCCTTGCCGGAGTCGGGTAGCCACGCTCCGTTTAGGCCCAAAATTTTTTGAAAACGCATTTTTCGAAAAAAATTCTGGCTATCCTATTTTTAGGTGTTTCTGAGTGTTTTGAGACAGGTGCCATTATAGGGAGTTTTTTTTGACCCGTTTCCAGTTTTTGGGTCCGGGCGGTCGAAAAAAAAAATTGGTCGAAACAATTTTGTGCCCATCCTGTCAGTTTGAGCTAGGAAGAGTTTTGAGACACTCACCATTATAGTGATTTTTCGCAAAAAATAAAATAAAAAAAAAAGCAGCGCAAAAAAAAAGAGCGAAAAAAAATTCAGAGTGTGCTTTTCCCTTGTTTACGTGATGCGCCATGATTTTGTTGGTGTTCTAGGCTCGCGTCTCTAGCACAGTCTAGCCTAAGACCAGCACAGTACCGTCGTTGAGCGTTTATTCAACTTTGCATCTCTGAATTGATTATTGCTGACCCTTTTTGCTACCATACTATAAGCCTTCCCAGCTCCACATACATCTACGTCGTGTGTTTGACTCTCCCTGGTAATCGCTCTATCCAAGCTTTGAGAGTTTTTGACTACAACGGTTGCCGATCACCGCCTGCTGCTGGGTAAGAACTGGTAAGAATTTGAGATTTGCTTGACGGATTTGTGATACACCACCACCACTTCTTAGTAGTCTGTAGGATCATATTCTTGTGTGTTTCTATTGCTGCTAACCATGCCAGGATCACAAGCCGACGAGATTGACTGGGAGAACTTATCGAACAAGGAGCTTCATGATAAGTTTCAGCAAATGATGACTGAACAGGTGCAAGATGTGCTGAACAATTTTG
>NW_021256255.1:0-602 GCF_002162155.2 Triticum dicoccoides | reverse complement strand
TGGAAATTGATGTTATAATATTCTTCTGGTAAGTCATTTCCAGATGTAGATAAAATTAAACTGGACATAACATGTCTCGATTCCTAGGTTAAACTTTTAAAGAAGTTTCTAATTTCTTTAATACAGAGACAACCCACTGGCATACACATGCCTTAAATAAGAGGCCATCAATAGCTAGTTGGATTACATAGTGAATCAATTGCAATGATAGTTAATTGTTTAGTATATGCCACACCATGATATGGAAAATTAGTCACGGATGACCAAGGCTCAAGTAGCAATGTGGCAGCCTGCCGGCTGGGAAATTAATCAAGAATAGTCTCATTGAGCACATTTGTAATCTAACTGAAAGATGAAAGCATGAAAGCATGTACATACCGTTCTCAAATGCTACAACTGAATTCCCAGATGGTGCAAACGTGTTGCTGACGTGGAGGCGCACGACTTGCACCCAGACACGTCCATGGAATGCACAGGCATGAGACTAATAAATTTGATGCAGTTCAGGAGGTTTGGTCACCAGATCGTTCTCAATCACACCAGATCGAGACAATAATATAAGTTGCAAGGATAGAATCTAGAAGAGAAAACCCAATCTCCCT
>NW_021256254.1:0-2217 GCF_002162155.2 Triticum dicoccoides | reverse complement strand
CGAAAAACTGACCCGGCACATCGTTGCTACATAGATCAGATTCAAATTGAATAAACATAAAAGGTGAAAGTTGATGGTGTGAGCTCATATGTAGGCCCAACAATCTTCAAAAAGAAACAAATGCACTTTTACCCATCTATGATACCTGCAATTTTTAAAAAAGGATAAATACATTTAGTGGACAGGCTCCAAGTAAGAGGAAGAGGGAGATTTGAGAGTGGGTGGGCTTGGTCGGCCCCGCCTAAGGAGGAGATGGCAGTCCGAGGACGATGAGGAGGGTGTTGACGGTGACGGTGAAGAAATTGAAGGATATGCTTTAGCGGATGCATATTCTAAATTCTAAACTAGAGGTGACGACCTTGATATATACGCTTTCTGTATTCTTCACATCCAGGTACTCTCAAAAGAATTCTTAAGGTGAAGAGACCTCAACGTTTACATATACTAAGGACTCTAGAAAATTTTATTTAATAAACATAAAAAGGAAAATACAACAACATATGACTCAACGATCAACCCATATATAGATAATGGAGTATGAGTCTTCTAATCGCCCAAGATGAACTATATTAAGGAATCATCCCCATATCGCCGCTAGCTAGTGTACAAGAAGTCGTCGAAAGGGGACTGCATCCATGAGTTATTCTCTTCTGCGAGGTAATTGGTGTACCAGGAGTGTCCAGAATTGTCCCCATCCACGCTGGTGCCGCCGGTCATAGGCTGCATCGCTTCTTGGTCCTTGTTGGCCCCATCAGTGAGAATCTGCATCTCTCCATTGCCCGTGTCGTCACCATCGGTGAGGAACTGCTTCTCTCCCTCGTCAGTGTCAACACCATTGACCTCGGACTCGATCTGTATGGGGTTCTGGTATGTGCCCATGCCACCGAACGCGAACTGCATCATATCCTCGGACTCAGCCTGGAATTGTATGGGATCCTTGCCTGTCCCGATTCCGTCGAGCATAGACTGCATGAGATCCTGGACCGAGTCGACGCCGCCAAGCATGAACTTGTTCAGATGCTTGTTCGAGCTGGTGCTGCAGGACCCATACTCCATCATAGCCATGTCCGTCTCGACACCACCAAGCACGAAATGCTTCGGATCCTGGCCCGAGTCGGCATCGCCACGCACATACTCCATCGGATCCTTGCCTATGTCGATGACACCGGGCATGAATTGCATTAGATCCTCATCTGTGTCGACATCACCGGACGCATTCGTCGACGGGGACGCCATGTTCTTGTTGAAGACCCGACACAACGCGTATGTGTCCTGAACAAATCAATCATGCAGGTGTATGTGAGGCGTGGAGCTCCATTACTATATCAACAAAAGAAGAAGAAAAATGAAGATACCTGGATGTGGTGGCCGTGGAGACGGTACTCATGCATGACCCAGTCGGTCCGTGTGCCGCTAGGCGCTTTGCTGATGTGGAACACAAGCGTCTTCTTCATGCCGATGACGATACCGTTGTGCATGACGGGGCGGTCCTTCCCGGTTGACTTCCAGAACCCTCTGAGCGTCGCCCGCTCCATGCGAAGCCCGGTTGGGTACTTCCGTCCCCTCGGCGCGAACAAGTACCACTCAACTTTGGCCCCAGGGTCGCCTGTGCTGGGTGAGAATGAAATGCCTGTGTGTGCATGCACGTCAAAACACATGGAACATAAGTCAGTTGACATATACTACTTGACTTGAAAGGAAAAATCAAAACTTAATCGGTACTAGCTAGCTAGTAAAATGAAAAAGGAAATCAAGTCAATTTTCATATAATACCGTGGCGATCTTACATATGGATTACAAAGGAAGGAATACAAAAGGTTGGCCTAGGGTGTATAACAGGCCTAAATTCAACTGGTGCGAGATGGATCGGCATATATGGATTACAAAGGAAGGAATACAAAAAGTGGGCCTCAGGTTTGTTTGTTTTGAAATTGGTCATCCATCCAAAATGGCCAAAAGCATCAAGAAGTGAATTCATATATACTTGACGTACTGAAAGAAAATCAAACCTAATATACACATTCATAATATACTTGATTGTATTGATGGGCTTACATGAATAATGTGTGTGATTTGAAACAGGTGGGATGGAACCTAAAGCCCGGGCGGAGATGAGAGAAGGCGCGCTCCATCTCCGCCGTGGCCGCCGGTACTGAAACGCACGCCATGGCTGCCTCTCTCCTTCTCCTTGGGGCTTGGGCGATCGATCGATCCGTA
>NW_021256253.1:0-410 GCF_002162155.2 Triticum dicoccoides | reverse complement strand
ACTTACGTGCGACCACCGGATGCCGACGACTTAAGCCACATAATTCAGCAGCCAGAGGAATCGGCCAGACAATTCTGGACACGGTTCCTAACAAAGAAAAACCAGATAGTCGACTGTCCGGATGCAGAGGCCCTAGCAGCCTTGAAGCATAATATCCACGACGAGTGGCTTGCCCGGCACCTGGGACAGGAAAAACCGAAATCTATGGCAGCCCTCACGACACTCATGACCCGCTTTTGCGCGGGAGAAGACAGCTGGCTAGCTCGCAGTAACAACTTATCAAAGAACCCTGGTAACTCGGATACCAAGGACAAAAGTGGCAGGACACGTCAGCATAAGAAAAAACGCCGCGTTAGCAGCGATAGCAATGAAGACACAGCAGTCAATGCCGGATTCAGAGGCTATAAATC
>NW_021256252.1:0-887 GCF_002162155.2 Triticum dicoccoides | reverse complement strand
GGCCAGGGTGGGCCCTGAACCCCCTCTCCCTCTGGTCCGAATTGGACTAGGAGGGGGTGTAGTGCCCCCCTCTTTCCTCCCCCCTCTCCCCCTTCCTTTCCCCCTCCTAGTAGGAGTAGGAAAGGGGGAGTACTAGTCCTACTAGGAGGAGGACTCCTCCTCCTTGGCGCGCCCCAAGGGGCCGGCCGGCCTCCCCCCTTGCTCCTTTATATACGGGGGCAGGGGGGCACCCTAGAACACAGAAGTTGATCTACGATCGTTCCTTAGCCGTGTGCGGTGCCCCCCTCCACCCTATTCCGCCTCGGTCATATCGTCGCGGAGTTTAGGCGAAGCCCTGTGGCGGTAGAACATCATCATCGTCACCATGCCGTCGTGCTGACGGAACTCATCCCCGATGCTTTGCTGGATTGGAGCCTAGGGAACGTCATCGAGCTGAACGTGTGCTGAACACGGAGGGGCCGTACGTTCAGTACTTGGATCGGTCGAGTCGTGAAGACGTACGACTACATCAACTGCTTTGTGATAACGCTTCCGCTAACGGTCTATGAGGGTACGTGGACAACACTCTCCCCTCTCGTTGCTATGTCATCACCATGATCTTGCGTGTGCATAGGAAAATTTTGAAATTACTACGTTCCCCAACAGTGCTCGCCGCTGTAGACGTGCTCGTCGGGGCCTCTCCTCCGACATCACCGGTGAGCCACCGCGCCCTGCCCTCTCCCTCTCTGCTCCTCCCTCCTTGCCCTCTCCCTCTCTGCTCGATCCCCTCTCTTCTCTGTCTCCACCTTCTGTTCTTGCCTGTGAGGTGTTTGATTAAATGTCAATTCAAACGATTGATGCAGCCGCGTCCACCGGAGCACCATGACCGCGTCTGCGACCTCGTCTCT
>NW_021256251.1:0-835 GCF_002162155.2 Triticum dicoccoides | reverse complement strand
TTTTGGGGTCACGTAGTGATTTCCACGATCGACGAACAACGGTGTGTTTATGTGTCTGTCATCAACATTTGCAGTTTCGGCCGAGTTTGGCCCGTTTCATGGACTATTACTCACTGATTTCGGGTCCCTGAGCGATTTCCATGATTGACGAACCCCGGGGTGCGTTTATGTATCGTTGATCAATAACCCTAGGTTTTACCGATTCAGGGCTCTTTCACGGACTATTACTCACCGTTTTGGAGTCCCAAAGCAATTTCCATGGTTGTCGAACCCCAAGATGTGCTTACGTGTTGGTCGTCAAGACTCGCAGATTGGGCCGATTCTTGCTCGTTTCTTGGACTATTATCAGTTTCGGCATCCCGGAGTGATTTCCATGATTGACGAACACCGGGGTGCGTTTACGTGTCGGTTATCAAAACTCACAATTTTGGCCGATTCTGGTATGTTTTGTGCATTGTTACTCACCGTTTTGGGGTTCCAGAGCGATTTCCATGATTGACGATCCCTGGGGTGCGTTTACGTGCCCGTCATCAACACTCACAGCTTTGGCCAATTCTGACCCGTTTCGTGGACTATTACTCACCGTTTAGGGATCCCAAAGCGATTTCCATAGTTTATGAACCCCAAGGTGCGCTTACATGTCGGTCATCAACAGTCGCAATTTTGGCTGATTCTGGCCCGTTTTGTGGACTATTACTCACTTTTTTGGGGTCCGAGAGTGATTTCCGCGATTAACGAACCCCGGGGTGCGTTTACGTGTCAGACATCAACACTCGTGGTTTTTGACGATTCTGGCCCGTTTCATGGACTATTACTCACCGTTTTGCGGTCACGA
>NW_021256250.1:0-403 GCF_002162155.2 Triticum dicoccoides | reverse complement strand
TCAGGAGCATGGAACATTCTGATCATTTTGTGTAGTTCCACTAAAATAGAGCTGAGCATCCATGTTCCAAAGATATTGAGTAAGTGTGATTACAATAATAGAGGACTGTTGATGAAACAATACACACACAAATAGAAGCCGGTCACCTTTGCAGTCTCTCTTAAGACTGACTAGTTGGAGAAGATTAAGCAAATAGTTGGAGAAGATTAGGCTCGGAGTTGGATGAGGAGGGTAGAGCAAAACCAATCTCCCTTTGTGCAGTCCCACTGAAATGTACAAACATTGCCCGCGTGACATTTCGGCAAAGCTGCACAAAACACTCTTAAGAAAAAATTGATTTGTGCAGTTCACCAAAAGGTCGCAATAGTGACGAGGTAAAATGGATAGCCTTGTTTGCAAAAAA
>NW_021256249.1:0-465 GCF_002162155.2 Triticum dicoccoides | reverse complement strand
CCTACTTAACAAGCTTGATGCACTCACTACACAACTCAAAAAAATACATGGATAGCACCTCTGGAAAGATGGCATAGCATAGATCAAAACACATGTAGACATCAACCTCATAGGATGCACACATCAAACATGGCAAAAATGACAAATGAGCATGTTATAACAGTTTCAGCAGATTAACATCACATAGCACTCTTGCGACGATGAGTCAGGCATCAAGATGAACTCCAATGAACATCATGCAATGGAATGAAATGAAGTACTCGTCGAGGCGTACAATTTGACATATTACACACACGAAACGGAGCAGTATGCACAGAGTTATGGCAGGTCAAACAGGGGACGAAAATGTTACAAATCTGGGGACTTGGGTGGATTTTTCAGGAAAAAAACGGAGTGAGCGCAGATTAGCTAAATAGCGCCGCAGGCGAGGGATAGGCTGACGGGGGCGCTCACCTTGTGGGCTAC
>NW_021256248.1:0-670 GCF_002162155.2 Triticum dicoccoides | reverse complement strand
CAAGATAAATTTCTTTCCTGCACTTAGAAATGTTAGTACTCAAAACGTGCGACCAATAGTGTTCGTACTGAACTACGGTCACATATATTTAGGAAAGATGGTAAGATTTCTACAAATTCTCTTCCTCACCAACAGCTCAAAAACTTTTTCATATAAATTCGAATGTAACTTTTCGAGTAGATGATTTTTCATATAAAAACTTTTTCATCCGAGTTAGTATGCAAAAGTTATGCCCATTTTTACAAATTTTAGAGAGATTTTGCAAATAAAGTCAAAATTCACATTTGCAAATTTTCCCAACAACTAGACCACATATCAAATGGCAAACCTTATTTTCTTTTATTTTTTTGACATTTCCATCATTTTCTTTTATTTTTCTTAAAACTGAAAAGGTGATCCACATGGGGGGAGGGGGGGTAGTGTTTGAAAATGGGACCTTTAGTACCGGTTCGTGGCACGAACCAGGACTAAAGGTCTCAACCCCATTAGTCCCGGTTCGTGCCTCAAATCGGGACTAATGGTCTAATCTTTAGTCCCGTTTAGAGGCACGAACCAGGACCAATGGTTGTGGGCCAGGAGCGAGGCCCATTGGTTCCGGTTCATCCCACCAACCGGGACCAAAAGGTCCAGATGAACCGGGACCAATGGCCCACGTGGCCCGGCCGGCCCC
>NW_021256247.1:0-1149 GCF_002162155.2 Triticum dicoccoides | reverse complement strand
TGGCTCGAGCCCCGCCTCCCTGCTCCTCCGTCACACCGCCTGCGCGTGCCGCCTCCCACCGTCGTCCCGCGTGCCGACGCCCACAAGCTCCGCTGCCGCCCCGCGTTCCCGCCGGTGCCACCGACCGCGCCCCGGCAACGTGCCGTCGCTCGCCGCCCTACCGGACTGCGTGTCGCGCTGCCCCGCCCCGCCGTCCGGGAGCTTGCCTCCCCTCGCCTCCTAGCGCTGCCGCCGGACCTTCTCTGGCCAGATCCGGGCAGGTCCCGCCCGGATCCGCCTCGCCCCATGCCGCCGGCCTCCTCCGCGGCCTCTCCGGCCCCGCGGTCGCCGGAACCACCTCCGGCCGGCCTCGTCCTCCCGTCAGGACGGCCCCATCCGGCCCCGACCTGAGCTGCTTCGTCCCCGAACCAAACGGCGTCGGCGCCGTCCTGCACCGTCTCGTCCCCGGAACCTCTCTGTCCCGTTTCTGCGAGGTGATTTTGGCTGTCCCCAGGAAAATCATATTATGTGTGCATGTTTGACTTGTGATAACTTCATGCTCGTTGCTCCGTTTTGCATACATGATATGGCAGAATGTTCATCTCCTGATGCTCTACATGATGGAGTAGTTTGCATGCATGTTACTTTTCAAATTGATGCCTTAATCTGTGTTGCAAAACTGCTAAGTGATATAAACTACTGAAATCTACTACTTGTTAACATCATGTATACATCTTGTGAGTGGTGTAACTTTGTCTCTATTGATCCTATGATGATGATCTTGATATGCACATGTTCTGGTCTTCATGATCTACATGTTGGTGTGCTTTGCATTCATGTTATAGTACATATTGACATGGTAATCTCTGTTGCAAAAGTGCATGTTGCTGTTAACTGCTGGAAACTGTTGTAACTTGCCTATTTGTCTTTTTTATATCTTTTTGTGTAATTTTGTTTTGAGCATCATGTCTACATGTTTTAGGAGCATACTTATGTCATCTATGCAGTGGTGCAATCCATGTATTTTGATATGCCCTATAGTGAGTGCATCAAGCTTGTGAAGTGGGCTACTTGCTGTTAATGTGCTGTCAAGTCTGTTTCTGTCATATCATGTTCCATGTTTGCTTGATGCTACCAATTAATCCATGCATTATCTGGAGATGCTTAGTT
>NW_021256246.1:0-580 GCF_002162155.2 Triticum dicoccoides | reverse complement strand
TTCATCTTTCTAGTTGACAACTAGAAGGTGGGAGGTGAACTTTCCATTCTCACCACTGTCGGCTCCTGCATCGCGCAGACCCGTGCTACCGCACTCACAACGGTTTTCCCCCCTACGCCACCACCACTTTCCGTCTAGGTAGTGCTGTTCACCGGCAGTTCGGTAGGCACCAGACTCTATCCAACCTCCTCAATCAAAGTAAACCTGCGAGAAAGGAAGAAGATCAACATAGGACGAAAAAGATCCGCCATGCAAATAAGGAAAGAGATCGACAAATAATCAAGACTCAGCATACCTCCTCATTGTTGCATTTGGAATCCATCGCCGCCCACCGCTGCTTTTCACTTCTTTCGCCCACTCCCACTACTCGGCTTCAGAAAGTACCGTGTTGTCCCTCGAGAAGAGGCACGAGCGTGCATTCAATTCGTGCCTGCTGGCATTCGCGGAAAGCACTTTTCCTGGGCCATATCGGATGCCGAACCAATTCTCCCATGAGTACAGATTGTAGAAGTAGTACACCTTGCCCAAAGAGTCGAAACTTGTCCCACGAACTGGTGTGATCACATCTTCAGCTGGGTTC
>NW_021256245.1:0-636 GCF_002162155.2 Triticum dicoccoides | reverse complement strand
CGGCGCGCGCCGCTCCGTCGCTGACGTCTGAAGTGCTTCGGCTGATACCACGACGTCGGGATACCCATAACTACTCCCACGTAGATGGTTAGTGCGTATAGGCTCGTAGCCGACTCAGATCAAATACCAAGATCTCGTTAAGCGTGTTAAGTATCCGCGAACGCCGAACAGGACCAGGCCCACCTGTCTCCTAGGTGGTCTCAACCTGCCCTGTCGCTCCGCCACAAAGTAACAGTCGAGGGCCGTCGGGAACCCAGGCCCACCTCTACTTGGATGGAGCCACCTGTCCTTTCAGCCCCCTCGTCAGAATCACTTGCGGGTACTCAATGAGCTGACCCGACTTTAGTCACCATCTGTATAGTATGTATGTATGTATAGTATATACCCGTGATCACCTCCCAAGTGATCACGGCCCGATAGTATAGCAAGGCAGACTGACAAGGATGTAGGGCCAATAATGATAAACTAGCATCCTATACTAAGTATTTAGGATTGCAGGTAAGGTATCAACAGATGTAGCAACAATGTCAGGCTATGCATCAGAATAGGATTAACAGAAAGCAGTAACATGCTACACTACTCTAATGCAAGCAGTATAGAATAGAATAGGCGATATCTGGTGATCAAGGGGGGGGG
>NW_021256244.1:0-1149 GCF_002162155.2 Triticum dicoccoides | reverse complement strand
TGGCTCGAGCCCCGCCTCCCTGCTCCTCCGTCACACCGCCTGCGCGTGCCGCCTCCCACCGTCGTCCCGCGTGCCGACGCCCACAAGCTCCGCTGCCGCCCCGCGTTCCCGCCGGTGCCACCGACCGCGCCCCGGCAACGTGCCGTCGCTCGCCGCCCTACCGGACTGCGTGTCGCGCTGCCCCGCCCCGCTGTCCGGGAGCTTGCCTCCCCTCGCCTCCTAGCGCTGCCGCCGGACCTTCTCTGGCCAGATCCGGGCAGGTCCCGCCCGGATCCGCCTCGCCCCATGCCGCCGGCCTCCTCCGCGGCCTCTCCGGCCCCGCGGTCGCCGGAACCACCTCCGGCCGGCCTCGTCCTCCCGTCAGGACGGCCCCATCCGGCCCCGACCTGAGCTGCTTCATCCCCGAACCAAACGGCGTCGGCGCCGTCCTGCACCGTCTCGTCCCCGGAACCTCTCTGTCCCGTTTCTGCGAGGTGATTTTGGCTGTCCCCAGGAAAATCATATTATGTGTGCATGTTTGACTTGTGATAACTTCATGCTCGTTGCTCCGTTTTGCATACATGATATGGCAGAATGTTCATCTCCTGATGCTCTACATGATGGAGTAGTTTGCATGCATGTTACTTTTCAAATTGATGCCTTAATCTGTGTTGCAAAACTGCTAAGTGATATAAACTACTGAAATCTACTTCTTGTTAACATCATGTATACATCTTGTGAGTGGTGTAACTTTGTCTCTATTGATCCTATGATGATGATCTTGATATGCACATGTTCTGGTCTTCATGATCTACATGTTGGTGTGCTTTGCATTCATGTTATAGTACATATTGACATGGTAATCTCTGTTGCAAAAGTGCATGTTGCTGTTAACTGCTGGAAACTGTTGTAACTTGCCTATTTGTCTTTTTTATATCTTTTTGTGTAATTTTGTTTTGAGCATCATGTCTACATGTTTTAGGAGCATACTTATGTCATCTATGCAGTGGTGCAATCCATGTATTTTGATATGCCCTATAGTGAGTGCATCAAGCTTGTGAAGTGGGCTACTTGCTGTTAATGTGCTGTCAAGTCTGTTTCTGTCATATCATGTTCCATGTTTGCTTGATGCTACCAATTAATCCATGCATTATCTGGAGATGCTTAGTT
>NW_021256243.1:0-405 GCF_002162155.2 Triticum dicoccoides | reverse complement strand
GTCGTCCCACCGTTATACGAAGTGTGTAGTCGTTCTTGTCATTGAGGGATTTTTCGGATTCCCTCCGCTCCAGACTCAGCTCACGGAGCTAGTGGACCTACAGGCTAAAATAGTGGAGTTGGAATGTAGGTGCTCCCCAGATCCCGTAATTCCGTGGAGCCGGTGGAGAGCCGAACAGGGCCTGAGTAAGGACACCCACTCGGAGCAGGATGCTTTATAGCTGAGCTCGGATGATACTGCTGGCCCAAGTTAATGACAGAGAAACTATTGATTAAACAAGCTTTATCTACGGGAGCACATCACCTTGTCGATGCTATGGAGGAACTTTAGGCCGAGACCACGATTAGTCATCACCTGATAAATATCTGCGAAGAACTTGAGCCGCTACCCGTACTTGGCGACAGA
>NW_021256241.1:0-879 GCF_002162155.2 Triticum dicoccoides | reverse complement strand
AAGCACTGGAGTAAGTTAGACCAAACAAGCCCAATGCCATCGCAAAATTAACAGGTGTAACTTGGAAAACAAAATTCACCCAATGTAAGATTACAATTGAGTTATGTTTAGTTGATGGCTACACATTGACATATCAGATGGTACCCTATGGCAGTGCAATGAGCCAATGACAAATGGAGTAGCAAATGAGCAACAGTGCACTACAATACAAATGACAAATGAGTAGCAATGCACCACCAATAGGCTAATCTGGGGAAGGCATCGGCAGAAGTAGATCATTTTCATCACCGAGGCACTCTCCAACAAAACTCACCAAGCTTTTTGTGTTTGTGTGTCATTGTTTTTGCAGAACATGTTAATAAGGTGTGCAAGAGTAAGAAACCTGGTCAGTATCTATTTGTTGCACACAACATTACGAGAGATTTGAAACCTTGTAAGAACCTACTCATTGCAAACAATATTAAAATTCATAAAGAAAAACTTGGTCATAACTCATCAGCCATATGTAACTGGTAGAAGTCCGCAGTAAAGTCACAAGTGGTGTGAAAAGCATTCAAGATGTTTTAGGCTAGCAGTTGAGTATCTTCCTATTAGGAATTTGTTAAGAACTTGGATATTTTTTCTAGATGCTATCTCTGCTAGAACTGGATGAGGTTCTTTTCTCGACCCTAGAAAAGTGGTTTGTATTATCTCATTTTATCCATCCTGAAAGAAGGATTTTCCCTTGTTCCAAAGAAGTATGAATTCCTGGCCTTCTCAGCAAGTCAACTTCGTGGAAGTTCTGTTTGGTTGGTTGATTCTAATAATTCCGTGAAGGCCGAGGATATAAGAAAGTGGATGGGCCACTTTGAAGAAATTCGTTCAATATCTTAGTGTGCG
>NW_021256240.1:0-650 GCF_002162155.2 Triticum dicoccoides | reverse complement strand
GACCCCCCGCACCCCCTGCACCCTCCCCCACTCCACCGGCATTACTGTTTGATGATATTTTTTATAAAATTATTACTGTCTTATAAAAAAAATATTACTGTTATGATTTAAACAAGTTTGAACATATTTAAACACAAATAAGTATCAAACAACATTTTAAATGCATAAAAAAATTGTGGAGCCTGGGAATCAAACCCAGGACCTCCTGGTGTGAGAACTGGCTGCTGACCAGTCGAGCTAGTAGAGGGAACTTGATGTGGATCAGGTCAGGTGGAAGATAACCTGTTGGCTCGAGGAGAAATCAAAAAAAAATACTAATGGCGCACCAGGGCGAGGTGCGCCATTAGTATGGATGTACTTATGGCGCACCGTGGCGTGGTGCGCCATTAGTATTGTGCCGCCCCCATCCATATCCCGGCCCAAACCGCCCTCGCCCTCGATCCCCTCTCTCTCCCTCGCCCTCGCCCTCGATCACCTTCCCATCTCCTCTCCCGACGCCGCTGCCCCGCCGCCTCGACGCCGCCCCGACGCCGCCTCGACGCCGCCCCTTCGTCCTCGTCTCCGCCCCGACGCCCCGACGCCGCGACGCCGCCGCCCGGTCGTCCTCGTCTCCTCGGCGCCGCTCTCCCCGCCGCCCTCGTCGCCGGTGG
>NW_021256239.1:0-1111 GCF_002162155.2 Triticum dicoccoides | reverse complement strand
AGTGCGATCTTGAGTTTTAGTTCATAGTAATGGCGTGTAAACTGTTGATTGTATACACGAATGCTAGATCTAGAGCAGGTCCATCATTGAGTTATGCTAGAATTGGCTGGCTAACATAAGCACTGGAGTAAGTTAGACCAAACAAGCCCAATGCCATCGCAAAATTAACAGGTGTAACTTGGAAAACAAAATTCACCCAATGTAAGATTACAATTGAGTTATGTTTAGTTGATGGCTACACATTGACATATCAGATGGTACCCTATGGCAGTGCAATGAGCCAATGACAAATGGAGTAGCAAATGAGCAACAGTGCACTACAATACAAATGACAAATGAGCAGCAATGCACCACCAATAGGCTAATCTGGGGAAGGCATCGGCAGAAGTAGATCATTTTCATCACCGAGGCACTCTCCAACAAAACTCACCAAGCTTTTTGTGTTTGTGTGTCATTGTTTTTGCAGAACATGTTAATAAGGTGTGCAAGAGTAAGAAACCTGGTCAGTATCTATTTGTTGCACACAACATTACGAGAGATTTGAAACCTTGTAAGAACCTACTCATTGCATACAATATTAAAATTCATAAAGAAAAACTTGGTCATAACTCATCAGCCATATGTAACTAGTAGAAGTCCATAGTAAAGTCACAAGTGGTGTGAAAAGCATTCAAGATGTTTTAGGCTAGCAGTTGAGTATCTTCCTATTAGGAATTTGTTAAGAACTTGGATATTTTTTCTAGATGCTATCTCTGCTAGAACTGGATGAGGTTCTTTTCTCGACCCTAGAAAAGTGGTTTGTATTATCTCATTTTATCCATCCTGAAAGAAGGATTTTCCCTTGTTCCAAAGAAGTATGAATTCCTGGCCTTCTCAGCAAGTCAACTTCGTGGAAGTTCTGTTTGGTTGGTTGATTCTAATGATTCCGTGAAGGCCGAGGATATAAGAAAGTGGATGGGCCACTTTGAAGAAATTCGTTCAATATCTTAGTGTGCGGCTAGAGCGGGCTAGCTGTTCAGCTCCTCTAGAAAAATAATTGAAATCCTACCATGGGTTATGGAAGAGATTCCAGATATTGACGTCACCACTGATGGCACTAAAAACATATTTT
>NW_021256238.1:0-500 GCF_002162155.2 Triticum dicoccoides | reverse complement strand
ACAAGGCCAGTGCCAGGCACAACCAATAAAGGCCAGACCTTGGGGTTTTACCCTGGAAATCACGACTAGGTACTCAAAGGAGCACCACCAACCAGGGAGACACACCTTACAAGGTCCTCATGAGTCTTATGAGTCGACCACCCGAATACTCGAAAACTAAGATCATTGAACAAAATTTGACCAGGTAGACACATCTTACAAGGCAGGATGCTAAACCACTGCTTTTTCATTGGATCACAGTGAAATAGGACCAAGAGAACTAGAAGATGAAATCTAAGAATCGCAATCGCAACCACTACAACCCTGAGAGTGAGGCATCGGACAATCAACCAGTAGACTAGAGTCGATCCGTGGGACCAAAACACCATTTATTGTATAGTTGGGTGTCTGCTATCCCATTCGGCTTTGCCTCCAACAATGAGAGCATCAACAGAGAAATAAACTCAAAACCTGCTCTTCAAGCACTAACCCCAGGTTCCCATCCCCTCCCCTCTCCTTGC
>NW_021256237.1:0-1495 GCF_002162155.2 Triticum dicoccoides | reverse complement strand
TGCAGGTATGGAGATTGATCATATTGGTCAATCAATTATCAAAACCCCACATAAAGATCTTGTCCTAAAAGAAATTTTGCATGTTCCTAATGCTTCCAAAACTCTTCTTTCAGTCCATCGCATTGCTCTTGATAATAATGTCTTTCTAGAATTTCACCCCTATTTCTTTTTGATCAAGGACCAGGCCACGAAGAGAGTTCTCCATAGGGGTGTCTGTATTCAAGGGTTGTATGCGTTGCTTCCTCAATACTGCAAGTTTAATAAACAAGTCTATGGTGCCATCAAACTCTCTGCTGAAAGGTGGCACAGTCGTTTAGGTCATCCGTCCTTTTTCACTGTTCATCAAATTCTTAGTAGAAATAAACTCCCAGTTGTTGGTGAGAGAGATTCAGAAACTATTGTGATTCATGTCAAAGAGCAAAAAGTCATCAATTACCGTACCCTGTTTCCACTAGTATATCTACCAAACCTTTACAACTTATTTTTTCTGATGTACGGGGTCCTGCACCCACTTCGGTTGGTAGACATTCTTACTATGTAAGCTTCGTTGATGATTTTAGCAAGTATACCTGGATTTATCTTCTTAAAAAACGCTCGGATGTTTTTGAAGTCTTTCACAATTTCCAAGCTCTAGTAGAACGCAAGTTTGATAGCAAAATCATTGCCGTGCAATCTGATTGGGGTGGGGAATATGAGAAGCTGAATTCTTTTTTTCAAAAGATAGGTATTTCTCATCATGTGTCCTGCCCCCACGCCCATCAGCAAAATGGTTCCGCAGAACGGAAACATAGACACATTGTTGAGGTAGGCCTAGCTCTCCTAGCTGCGGCCTCCATGCCTTTAAAATTTTGGGACGAAGCCTTTCTTAATGCTGTCCATCTTATCAACATGTGGCCTAGTCGCACTATTGCCAATGAAACTCCTACTGAACGTCTTCTTCATGTCACCCCTGATTATACTACACTTCGTGTTTTTGGGTGTGCGTGTTGGCCTAATCTTTGTCCCTACAATGCTCGCAAACTCATGTTCCGCTCATAAAAATGCGTTTTTCTTGGCTATAGTGCTCAACACAAGGGTGTGAAATGTCTAGATATTCCAACTGGTCGTGTGTATATTTCTCGCGATTTTGTTTTTGATGAAACCCAGTTTCCCTTTGAAAAACTACATCCCAATGTCGGTGCCCTTCTACGAAAGGAGATTCTTCTCCTCCCTTCTAATCTATCCGGAGTTAATTGTGTGTGCAGTGATGATTGTATTGATTCAATTACGACTAATTCTTCTAATTCTGCATCTGAGTGTGCTGCTACAGGGGCCAATAGTGGTGAAAACGGTGCACACAATGGTGCAAAAACGGCAGCAAATGGTGCTTCTACACGATCTGCAGCTGCCACGGACGATCTGACGCGATCGCCTTCGGGATCTGCGCCTCTGATCGCGCCAGGGCCGACAACATTGGCCTCGGGATTGCCGATCTGCCAAGCGGCCCCGCGCCCCG
>NW_021256236.1:0-498 GCF_002162155.2 Triticum dicoccoides | reverse complement strand
GGGCCTAGGGGAAGGCATTGGGAAGTAATAAGTAGATGATGGGTTGCTAGAGTGACATAAGCTTAAACCCTAGTTTATGCGTTGCTTCGTAAGGGGCTGATTTGGATCCATATGTTTTATGCTATGGTTAGGTTTACCTTAATTCTTCTTTCGTAGTTGCGGATGCTTGCAAGAGGGGTTAATCATAAGTGGGATGCTTGTCCAAGGAAGGGCAGTACCCAAGCACCGGTCTACCCACATATCAAATTATCAATGTAACGAACGCGAATCACATGAGCATGATGAATACTAGCTTGATGATAATTCCCATGTGTCCTCGGGAGCGCTTTGCTTTATATAACAGTTTGTCCAGGCTTTTCCGTTGCTACAAAAAGGACTGGACCACCTTCCTGCACCTTAGTTACTTTTGTTACTTGTTACCCGTTACGAATTACCTTATCACAAAACTGTCTGTTACTGATAATTTCAGTGCTTGCAGAGAATACCTTACTGAAAACT
>NW_021256235.1:0-567 GCF_002162155.2 Triticum dicoccoides | reverse complement strand
AGCACAAACTATTTAACATATACCACAACGTCGAGATTTGAATTTTATTTTGGAATTTTTTGATACATTTTCCTGAAAATTGTTAACGATTTTTCAATACAAATATTCTTGAAAGAATAAAAAATCCAATCATTTTTTCAACAAGTGAATAATTGTTTTGAATTACGAACATTTTTTTTGAAAAACACAAACAAATTTTGAAAACATGAAACATTTTTTAAGCCCGGATATTTTTTAAAGTGCGAACACATTTTGAAAAATGCAAACAAATGGTTGAATACACTAAAAAAATCAAAACCTGGACAAAATTTTAAAGTGCAAACATTTTCCAACTTTTCAAAAAATGAGAACATATTTTCAATATTCGTACGCACTTTAAAATTGTGTTCAGGTTTCAAAATTGTTTGTTTTATTCAAAAGTTTTTGCACTTAAAAATATATTTGGAGATTTATAAAATGGTTCACGTTTTTAGAAAAGGTTCTTAAATCCAAGATATCCACAAAATGTTCGGAGTTCAAAATTGTTGATAATTTTCAAGACCGTTTCAAAAAAAATCAGATTTTTTA
>NW_021256234.1:0-1582 GCF_002162155.2 Triticum dicoccoides | reverse complement strand
ACTGCTGATGCCCACCTCGCAGAATACAGGGTGCTTGTCGACTTCTCCTTTCCGCTCCATCAAACAATGACCACATGTATTGAGGCACTAGTAAGGGTGGCCTCCATGGGTAAGCGTGGCTACAAAGATTCGAGTCCTTGTCAGGTCACCTTGAGTCAGACCCTAGGTGTTTATAAGGAGCACACAAGGCTTCAGTCATATTCATGACTCTGAGGTAAATAAAAAATAGAGTTAATGACACGAGCCCTTGACAAAAAAGTTTCATGTATGAATCGGCATGATTCGCTATTGAACAGTCCATGCGCGAAGTATATCCATTTATGATTCCTATAAAACTGCATCATGTTTCCCGCAAAAACAACTTTATAAATACTATCATAAGTACTTAGAGAACCTCTAACCGAACTCTCAAAAATGGCTAACTCCTCAAAAGATTCTGTTTGAGGAAGTAAACGGCACCTAGTCACACTCCTAGTTTGTTAACTCGTAAAAAATTTCCAAGAGTTATTCCAAAAAATCTCCTGCTCCCTCTCAACTTTCACCAACCCCCAATACTTCTCAGAAAAAAATTCCATCTCTCTCTCGCCCACGACGACTCCCCTTCCAGCCTCTGCTGCAACCACCGAAGGCTGATTCCGAGGAGAATGGAACCGTCAGCCAAATCTGCAACCTCATTGTCCCATTGGTGCTATGCCGCTACAGTTGACGAACGTGTCATCGCACGCTCCAAGGAAGCGGCTCGGGACGAACACCAACATGCGGTTCACCGTGTTGTCCACGAAGGCCGGCGGCAAGGTCATGTTGTCCGCGAAGATGACCATCCACCTTCTGGTTGCATCGAATGGTGGCAACTGGACGGGGAAGCCAGCGCCGAGTGTTCAGCTAGAGACTGTGAAACCTGCCTTCTTTGGACATCAACGGACTTGTCGAGATTATTGCAACATCGCGAAAGCCTGAAAAGTGTCCTATAGGATCAATATTCTTGCCTTGTAATATTGTTTTATACTCCTGTTCGTTACACGTATGTTCTTCTGTGCAGTGATCCGATGTAATTTTTAAAACTGTTAAGGTTTGGTATATGTTAGAGTTAATCTAGCTCTATAGGTTTGCTTAGCAAAGTAATCTGAGTCCGGCTCCACTAAAAGAATGGAGAGATAAAAACATTGTCCCCATGAATAAAATCTCTCTCCGGTCGCCGTGGTTTCTCGGCCGCTCCGCTTCCGGTGGATGCACGGAAGCACGCGAAGGGAGGCCGCCGCGTCACCGGGCTGCCGGCTGTCTCTTCTCCCCATCCGTACACCCCCGATCCTGCCTCTTTCCTTCTGAGTTCCGAGATCTGATTAATTTTGATTAGGTTTTGGTGCTATGCAATTATCTTGAGCCATTTGTCGAATTCTTCTGTCAATGTACCCATGTAGATCTCATGCGATAATTAGAGGTGAAACAGTTGCGGCTTCTTGGTTCTGAACTCCATTCGTAGGGAACTGGGGATGGGTACTGTACAGCCCGTCGATTTGGGCGGTGGAGGGATTCTCCCCTGTTTTTAGTGTAAGTCAGTGTGGCCTTAAAATTATTGGAAGTT
>NW_021256233.1:0-1210 GCF_002162155.2 Triticum dicoccoides | reverse complement strand
AAAATGTGTGCGTAGGAGCATCTCGAATAGATTATTTCGATGTCTAAATAACTAATTATATATCATGGAGGCCAAAAACAGTACTTCAACAAATGACATGGATGCAATTTTTTACTCTAGAATTGCTATAGATGTAAAATAGGGTACTTGGTGATGCAAATTTGCATCTCTTGTGCCTCTCAATTAATCTCGAGTAAAATCTGAGCAGTCACACGCGCCACTTATCAGCCAAGGGGAACATCCCCACGTCACGCTTGACTACCCCGTGTCGTCGCCCGCCGCCGTTGGCCCCCATGGACGCATCTTTAGACCCTGCAGCCGCCAAAGCCGCTCAGGCGATGGTGGCCACCATGTCTGTCGCCGGTCCGCCAATGCGGCCACCGTGATGACATCCCCATATTACATGTTGAATTGGTAGCCCCTCATCCCGCTGCCGGCGTAGGACTGGAGCAGCCGGTGAAAAAGAAGGCAGCAGCAATCAAACCATGATGTGGTGGCTCGAAGAGGCCACCGCGCGACCCCGCTATAGCTTCATGCCAAATGAAGAAGATGAAGGCGGTCGTGGCAGCTGCAACTGCTCCTTCGCCGGTGTCGCCGGCAGCTCCTGTTTGGTGTCCACTAGCTTTGTCACTGGTGACGCCGGAGATAACAAAATTTTGGAGCAGCTACTGTGTGGCTGATGAATTTTACATCAACTATTGGAGCACTAGCTATATTGACATCATCTATTGGAGTTGGAGGTTTTTCGTGACGTAAAAATGCGCTTGTATGTGATGTATATTTTAGTCGAACCACAATTTGGTGATGTAAAATACATCATTTATTGGAGATGCTCTAAGTGTACTTTATTTAGTTTGGAAAAGCATTGGCACTGAAGGCAGCAACCCTAGCACTATTTGTTTATGTTCCAAGCGGTGTGTCCCATAGAGTAGCCTTTTTTTGCGCGAAAAACTTTAAATCTATTCATCTTCAATCATGGTAATACAACGAACACTAGAAATAATAAAAATTACATCAAGATCCGTTGATCACCTAGCGATGACTACAAACACTGAAGCGAGCCGAAGGCGCGCCGTTGTTGTAGTAGAATGTCGGGAAGTTGTCGTGCTAAGACCTCATAGAAACAACGCACCAGAACAGCAACCGCCGCAGATGAAGAATGTAGATCAAAAGGATCCAACTTGAATACACACGAAAAAAGACAAACTAT
>NW_021256232.1:0-1179 GCF_002162155.2 Triticum dicoccoides | reverse complement strand
TGGCACCATTTTTGTTTCGCCGCCGTGGCACCCTTTTTGTTCCGCCATGGTGACTAATGCTTCATAACATGCTTATGTTAACGTTTTTATAGAAATTGCATAAAACCTGTATATGTCATCCGCATCATGATAACAACATTTAAAATGTTTAAACTTGTTGTTGCATTAAATTGCTAAATGCATATGGGGATTTACCGGATTTGTTGTTTTTATATCCGGCCCCATTTAAATTGTTTAGACGGTATAGTTTATGTTATGCTTCACCTCTTGCCATGTTTAACAACAGTTAATATTGTTGGGTAGCTTAAACGAGAGATAACTAAATAATTGATGTGGTGTTCCGTCAACATGCACCTCGTTGCATATTGAGCTCCACTTAACTTGTAGTATTGTTTGTTGCACTTTGCCATGCCATGCCTCATTAAACCAGACATGCATCATACTTGTTTGTGCATCATGACTTGTTTATGCTTGTGTGTTTACTATGTTGTTTGTTTCTTTCCGGGTTGCTTCTCTCGTTAGCTTCGGTTTCGTTCCGGAGTTGTGAGGATTCGTTCGTCTACGACCGATTGTCTTCTTCTTGGACTCGTTCTTCTTCCTTGCGGGATCTCAGGCAAGATGATCATACCCTCGAAATCACTACTATCTTTGCTATGCTAGTTTGCTCGCTCTTGCTATGCCAATGCTACGATGCCTACCGTTTGCTTGTCAGCCTCCCAAATTGCCATGTCAAACCTCTAACCCACCATGTCCTAGCAAACCGTTGATTGGCTATGTTACCGTTTTGCTCAGCCCCTCTTATAGCGTTGTTAGTTGCAGGTGAAGATTGAAGTTTGTTCCTTGTTGGAACATGGAGATGTTGTTCCTTGTTGGAACATGTTTACTTGTTGGGATATCACAATATATCTTATTTAATTAATGCATCTATATACTTGGTAAAGGGTGGAAGGCTCGGCCTTATGCCTGGTGTTTTGTTCCACTCTTGCCGCCCTAGTTTCCGTCATATCGGTGTTATGTTCCCGGATTTTGCGTCCCTTACGCGGTTGGGCTATAATGGGAACCCCTTGACAGTTCGCCTTAAGTAAAGCTCTTCCAGCAATGCCCAACCTTGGTTTTACCATTTGCCACCTAGCCTTTTCTTTCCCTTGGGTTCTGCAGACTCAAGGGTCATCTTATTTA
>NW_021256231.1:0-965 GCF_002162155.2 Triticum dicoccoides | reverse complement strand
GAAAGGAGTTTTTTTCCAACAGCCTTGAAATGTACCCACAATTTTTTATAGTGTTCCACCATCATCATTAGGATGCATGAAAAGTTTTCTGGATTTTTTATCGCTTTAAGATTTTTTTCATAATTTTTTCGTGAAAACACCACATACCACACCCCGGACGTGACGTAATATGTTTTTGGTGTGCATGCATGACAAGTTCTCCGGAGACCGTTCGGGTATGAGGGAAGGCCCCATGCATGTGTTTTGCGACTGATTTTTCTACAATTTCTGTGTCGATTATCATCTCGTAACGTTAAAATGTATCTTCCCATTTATTTTTTGAAGTTGCACGACTAACATCAAATTAAACATACGGATTTTTTTTCAGATAAGCGATTCCGAGTTCATTCATAATTCAAAATATTTTACATAACCCTAAACATAACCGAGCACTGCTCTTACATAACTTAGACCGAAATTTAAATAAAAACCCTAACACTAGACTACTCGTCGTCGCTGGCGCCAGTGAGGTCGACGACCGGGGCCATACCGCCGGCCTCTCCTTCGCCGCCGTCGCCGCCATCGTCGCCACCATCGTCGTCGTCGTCGCTGCTGAAATCCCACCAGTTGTCTTCCCGCGCCTGCTGCTCCTGCACCGCCGCTATGGCCGCCAGCCGCTCTCGTTCCTCACGAGTGGCCGCCACCTCCTCCTCTGCCGACCGGGCCAGCACCGCAAGTAGCCCCGGCGTGTCGTCGGGGTCTCTGTCTTGCGCGAGGGCGGCCTGCGCCGGCGGGATCTCGACCAGCGCCGGCAGGGGGCGCCTGTTGTGCCGGGGCAGTGGGGGCGGCTGGAGGTGGACCGTGGCGACGGCGACCACGGGAAGTGTCGTCCTCTCCGGTAATGTCCCCGACGGTGCGGCCGGATGCCGCGTCCCTGAACGCGCCGAGGACGATGTTGAAGTTCTTCCCGCGCCAGAACCTACGTC
>NW_021256230.1:0-449 GCF_002162155.2 Triticum dicoccoides | reverse complement strand
GTGTGTGTGTGTGTGTACATTAATTATTTTGATGTGTATTAAGTTTGTGCTGACTTGATGCATTAATTGTTTTGATATGTACATATATTAATGTTTCTTTCTCCTTTTAGCCCTTCTGATCGAGGCAAACTTCCGTAAAGAGACGAGGACCGAAGAAAAGGTTACACCAGAATGAAAGGTTTGCGATCACAGAAGTCGCAAAAGATGGCCAACCGATTGCTCCCAAGCTGACCAAGGACGCATTTGTATATCAGCGAAGAGTTGTAGTTAGGGAGAGCGTCCCGATCAGAATCCTGCAATGGAATAAGAATAAGGATGACCCTCAAGTTTCTTATGTCTAGGATAGACAGAAAGATGATATTTGGACCTCGCTGATGACAAATTTCAGCCTAAGGCTAGATAAGGAGCCGAATAACCCAGTTATAGAGCGAAAGGTCAAGGCGTTTAAT
>NW_021256229.1:0-1102 GCF_002162155.2 Triticum dicoccoides | reverse complement strand
GTTTTCCATTAGAGGCAATCTTAATAGAGTTTCATGCCATTTTTTAATCTGGTGTCAACATGAGCATCTCCGAACTTGTCATAACTATTGCATCCGAGGTCCGTTTTAGACCATCTTCATATCCATCTAAATCTTATTAAAGAGAGCCATCCGGAGTGACATCCAATCCTAAGTTTTAATTAGTCTTTATATAGCCTAAGGTAATTTTATGACTGTGCCTCTTTTGAGCGTCAACAATCCCGCAGGATCCAGTTATCATCCCAAATGCCCGTGTCACTGCCTGTTCCAATTCTCCCGATGAAACCAACTTGAGAGTACCTCTTCCATCAGAAGTAGACCGCCATACTTGAGAGGGATTCTTCCCAACTCAGCCTCTAGAACATTACATGTAGGATAGTAACACGAGTTGAGTATTCATGCACTTAGGTATTCGTGTTGTTGCAATAAATGCCAAGCTTTGTGGGCAAGCAAAGCCAAGTTGAAAAGCTCAGTGTCATAGAAGCACATGCCTCCCATGAACTTGGGTTGTGTCATGAGAAGGAGAAGGACAAAAACAAGAAGAAGAAGAAGAAGAAGAATAGGCCTATGCCCAGTACATAGACATGGTGCCGGAGGAGCGGGAGGAGGAGCAGGCCGACACGGCCTATAACTTCCTGCTCCTCTAGGAGCACCAGCAGGCGGAGCAGTGATGACCCACAAGTATAGGGGATCTATCGTAGTCCTTTCGATAAGTAAGAGTGTCAAACCCAATGAGGAGCAGAAGGAAATGACAAGTGGTTTTCAACAAGGTATTCTCTGCAAGCACTGAAATTATTGGTAACAGATAGTTTTGTGATAAGATATATCATAACGGGAAACAAGTAAATAAAGTAACTAAGGTGCAGCAAGGTGGACCAATCCTTTTTGTAGCAAAGGACAAGCCTGGACAAACTCTTATATAAGGCAAAGCGCTCCCGAGGACATATGGGAATTGTTGTCAAGCTAGTTTTCATCATGCTCATATGATTCACGCTCGTTACTTTGATAATTTGATATGTGGGTGGACCGGTGCTTGGGTGCTGCCCTTCCTTGGACGAGCCTCCCAATTATGATTAACCCCTCT
>NW_021256228.1:0-390 GCF_002162155.2 Triticum dicoccoides | reverse complement strand
AAGACTTCACCCATGTCCTCAGGAACAAACGTAACTACTCACAAAGCATATTCATGTTCATAATCAGAGGAGTAATAATATGCATAAATGATCTGAACATATGATCTTCCACCAAGTAAACCAATTAGCATCAACTACAAGGAGTAATCAACACTACTAGCAACCCACAGGTACCAATTTGTGGTTTTAATACAAGATTGGATACAAGAGATGAACTAGGGTTTTGAGAGGAGATGGTGCTGATGAAGATGTTGATGGAGATTGACCCCCTCTTGATGAGAGGATTGTTGGTGATGACGTTGGTGATGATTTCCCCCTCCCGGAGGGAAGTGAACCCGGCAGAACAGCTTTGCCAGAGCCCTAGATTGGTTCCGCCAAGGTTCCGCCTCG
>NW_021256227.1:0-438 GCF_002162155.2 Triticum dicoccoides | reverse complement strand
AACCCACCGGGGCGCGCCACACCCCGGTGGGTTGTGCCCCCTCGGGGCATCCCCCAGGTCCAACTAGGGCCCATCTGCTTCCTTTTGGCCCATAAAAAATCATCATAACGTTTCGTGCCATTTGGACTCTGTTTGATATTGATTTCCTGCAATGTAAAAAACATGGAAAAAACAGGAACTGGCACAGGGCACTATGTCAATAGGTTAGTAACAAAAAATGATATAAAATGACAATAAAATGATTATAAAACAAAAAAGATTGATAATAAAATAGCATGGAACAATCGAAAATTATAGATGTTGGGGAACGTATTAATTTCAAAATTTTCCTATGCACACGCAAGATCATGGTGATGCATAGCAACGAGAGGGAAGAGTATCGTCCGCGTACCCTGCTACCTCTTTTAGCACTGCGTTGGTTTTCCCCGAAGAGGAAGG
>NW_021256226.1:0-681 GCF_002162155.2 Triticum dicoccoides | reverse complement strand
TTTTTTTCACAATTTCGAAATTGCTTTTTTTTAATTCAGATGCACTGGCATCCATGTCCCAATCTCAAACTTGAATGGGGAACTCAATTATTACCAGTTGCCAAAAATAAGTATATACTTCCGGTTGGGTTTATAGATCTTTGATTTGCCTAATAAAATATGTATAATATGCCAAAAAATACATATGGTTAGAAACTTCATCTGACGGTGAATTTAAGATATGTTTTCCTTGTCAAATTACGCGTGCATGACTTATAAACCCAACCAACAATGGTAAATACATCCATGTCATCAACAACGTGTTAGAGCATCTCCAATAACTTACGGGTTAATTTCTTTTTAAACATATTCATGTCATCAACCAACAATATATCATACAAGTACTCCGATGGTTGTATGTAAAATTGACCAATAGGAGGTGAGAATATGAAAGCTTGCTCTCTTTGTCTTGGATCATGTGCATAAGTTGTTGGTTCATATTCATACAAACTCACTATCTTTTTATTTATTACTTGACACATCATCAAAATATGCTTATAGCGGCCAATAAAATCCAAATTTTGAAACGAATTTTTAGTTAGTCCCTTCCCGAAAAAGGCTTTTGCTCCGCTTTATATATAAAGCAACGATCAACAAGACCTAGTACAAATGCACGCCCCCACAACACACACACACACACAC
>NW_021256225.1:0-387 GCF_002162155.2 Triticum dicoccoides | reverse complement strand
CAAGATCTGAAATTCTTAAATATTAGAGAGTCTTCACATAGTTGCATAATTATTCGACTACCCATTGATCTTCACATATATCTTTCGGAGTAGTTTGTCATTTGCTCTAGTGCTTCACTTATATCTTTTTAGAGCACGGTGGTGGTTTTATTTTGAAGAAATAGATGAACTCTCATGCTTCACTTATATTATTTTGAGAGTATTAAACACTATGATAAATTTGATACTTGATAATTGTTTTGATATATAAAGGTGGTAATGTTAAAGTCATGCTAGTTGGGTAATTATGAAATTGAGAAATACTTGTGTTAAAGTTGGCAAGTCCCATAGCATGCACGTATGGTGAACGTTGTGTGACAAATTTGAAGCATGGGGTGTTCTTTGATT
>NW_021256224.1:0-1695 GCF_002162155.2 Triticum dicoccoides | reverse complement strand
TATATATATATATATATATATATATATATATATACTTCTCCTTGTGCGTCATGCTGACATTGTGTGGTGCAGCATACATGCCGCAGGACTGATGTGACACTGGATATAGAAGGCCAATGGATCTGTTGCATGTGTGAGATCCGACCATCACAGGGACAAATCCCAAGGCCACGGCTTCATTTATACGAGCAGCAGCAGCTGCTTCTTCTTCTTCCTCGGTCCCGTTGATTCCAGTGATGTGTATGCAACAAGTGTTTCTGCCTCATTACTTGTTATATTTGGCTGTAATGGTCGATCAACTTTGTTAAAGCTGCAGCTGGGTCATCTCAGCTATCGTTGTTGCTTTTCATTTATTTGGATTTAAATAAATATTAGATTATTTGGACTTAAATATATCTGCTTGCTTTTTAAGTGGGCTTGAGCTGCTTTTTGGGATAATGAGATTTGGGATACAATCCTTATGTTTTTAATGCATCGGCGCTTGAGAAAATAAATATCGCCCATAGGCAAGAGTGAAGTAAACCACTGGGAAAAATACCACCATCAGAATGACATCTATTATTTTTAACACCAGTATATGTAATCCTCTGTTCAGCCACTGTCTCATAGGCAAGTGTGTATGTTCAAGATGATGCTTTTCTCCCCAAGAGCCAATGTTCCGTCTAAGGGAATCATATCAATCCTCAAAGAAGGCAAATCAAGCATCTCCGATTGCGTCAAATACCCTGTGTGATACAATAGAGAAGGACATGAAGTTCATGGGAAGTTATGTATGGCAAACAAAAAGAATAAGGCTAGATCGAAAGTTTGTGCTCTGTGTGTGCAGATTGACAGTTTGCTGGGTCGTTAAAAACTCCAAATTGGCTCTTGTATTGGACATGTTTTTTGGTTTTACTAGCAAAAGAGCCCGTGCGTTGCAACGGGAGAGAAAATATAACACGCGCTCTTAACCCAACAACCATCACTCAAGACCACAATAGGTCCATCTCCTTTATTTTTGTGAGGCATCATATTTGTGTTGCCGCTTATCCTCCTTCTCACCCTGGCCAGCGATGGTCTCGGTGTTCACACAAAACCAATAAAAAATGTGTTTGAATGTGGTTAATCCTAAGGCCTCTCTCTCTCTCTCTCACTCTCGTGATGAGAAATCTGTTGCTTTCCCCTGCGACATTTTCAGAGGTATGCATGTGTAGTTATCGATGTTTTCTTTTTCCTATATGGTTATAGTGGGGTGTTTATTTGCAATCCGGATTGCCGCTGGTACGAAAGAAAAATGGATCTTGCGCTATAAATTATAAGTTTGCTTCCAAAATAATATTTTAAAAATAGTTAACAGGTAAAATTAACATCTTATTTAGATTCTACACATTTTTCTAATAAAATTTCATATATAATATGTTAAAATCAAAGTTACGGTTTAAAAGATACGGATAATTTAGAAAATCATTTATTGACTTAAATATATTCTAAAATGATATTTAAAAATACTTAACAGGTAAAAAATCTCATATTCATATTCTACATATTTTTCTAATCAAATTTCATATATAACATGTTAAAATCGGAGTTACAGTTTAAAAGATAAGGATGATTTAAAAAAGCATTTGTTTGATTTAAATATATGATCCGCGGATGAATTACCTAAAAATCAGTGGGGTTTTTGAAAAATGTAAAATAACGGTTCGGACTTAAATC
>NW_021256223.1:0-2238 GCF_002162155.2 Triticum dicoccoides | reverse complement strand
GACTGCATAATAAAGGTCCATATACACGGGGCAATATAAAGTGACGTTCTTTCGCATTAAGATTTTGTGTATCCAACCCTAAAAGAGCATGACAACCTCTGCTTCCCTTTGCGAAGGGCCTATCTTTTACTTTATGTCATTTACTTTATGCAAGAGTCAAGGTGATCTTCACCTTTCCCTTTTTCATTTTTATCCTTTGGCAAGCACTTTTGTGTTGGGGTGATCTTGATATATATATCCAATTGGATGTACGTTAGCATGAACTATTATTGTTGACATCACCCAAAGGTGAATACGTTTGGAGGCAACATTATAAGCCCCTATCTTTCTCTGTGTCTGATTAAAACTTCATAACCACAAGTATTGCGTGAGTGTTAGCAATTGTAGAAGACTATATGATAGTTGAGTATGTGAAGTTTGCTAAATCAAAGCTCTGACATAGACCCTTACTGAAAATAAGATGAATTGGAATTGTTTGATGACTAAGAATGAAGTTTGCTAGTTTTCAAGAAAGTTTATGGTCTATGCTTTAACATGTGAATTGCTTGTTATTAGTTCGGGAAAAGTTTTATGAGATGAACTACTGTTATGACATATAATGATGCTAGTAAAGGTGATTGAAATTATCATTGATCAAACTTGTGCACCTCTAGCATTCACACTTCATAAATTCTTTCTTTATCATTTACCTACTCGAGGACGAGCAGGAATTAAGCTTGGGGATGCTGATATGTTTCCAACGTATCTATAATTTATGAAGCATTCATGCTATTTTATTATCTGTTTTGAATGATTATGGGATTTATTATACACTTTTATATTACTTTTGGGACTAACCTACTAACCGGAGGCCCAGCCCATATTGCTGTTTTATTGCCTGTTTCAGTATTTCAAAGAAAAGGAATATCAAACGGAGTCCAAACGGAATGAAACCTTAGGCAACGTGATTTTTTGGAAGAATATCACCCAGGAGACTTGGAGTTCATGTCAGAAGACCCTCGAGGAGTCCAGGAGATAGGAGGGCGCCCCCACCCCTACTGGGCGCGCCCCCCTATCTCGTGGGCCCCTCGAGCACCTCCCGACCAACTTCTTTCGCCTATATAAGCCTACGTACCCTAAAAACATCGAATATCAAGATAGATCGGGAGTTCCGTCGCCGCAAGCCTCTGTAGCCACCAAAAACCTCTCGGGAGTCTGTTCCGGCACCCTGCCAGAGGGGGGGATCCCTCACCGGTGGCCATCTTCATCATTCCGACGCTATCCATGACGAGGAGGGAGTACACTAGTAGAAAACCCCTATAAGTCCCGGTTGGTGAGGCCTTTTGTCCCGGTTCTTGAACTGGGACTAAAGGGTCGTTACTAATGCCCTAGACCTTTATTCCCGGTTCTAACAAGAACGGGGACAGATGGTCCTCCACGTGGCCGGTGCGCCAAGCCCAGGCAGGAGGGCCTTTGGTCCCGGTTGGTGGCACCAACCGGGACCAAAAGGCATCCACGCGTCAGCATTTCAATGGCTGGGGTTTTTGTTTTTTTTGAAGGGGGGGGGTTGGGGGTTTTGGGGGGTTAATTTAGGTGTTTCATATATTGTGTTAGCTAGCTAATTAATAGACCGAAGTGTCCTCTCTTATGTCCGTGCTTGGTCGACGCTACGTACTGTACATAAAGAGGCCCTCGATACGCTAGCTAGTAAGAAAATGAAGGGAACCATTAAGTACAGAAGTTCGTCATGCATAGCGAGAGAAGTGATCGATCGACCTCTCCTTCTTTGATAGATTGGTTGAACAACAAGTTTTTGTATTATCTATCCGACGCTACTGGCTACATACATATACAATATGTAAGATCTCTTACAATCCCCTAGCATATGAAATCAACTTCCACATGGTATTCTCCGGCTTTATTGATGACGTGGTCAAGAAAGAATCCCGCCAATTCCTCTTGAATTGCTTTCATGCGATCTTGTTCTAGGAGTTCATTCCGCATCTGCCACGTCTAATTTGAAGAAGGGGGTTAATACATATATGAATGAAACTCAATAGAAATGATGGTGTAATAAAATGAAATTGTGAATATTATTGCTTACGCACTTCATATTGTCTTTTAGAGTAGTCCCGCTTAGTTTTCAAAGTCGCGTTGTAGATGAACTCGCACACGTAGTATCCACATAAATTATTCCCTTCTTCCTGCCACAAGCACTTTACGAGAAATAGAGGTTAATCAAACTGATAATGAAACATT
>NW_021256222.1:0-1079 GCF_002162155.2 Triticum dicoccoides | reverse complement strand
TTTTTCCTAGTAGTGGATGGACACGGAGAAGAAATGAGTGTTTGATGATTTCTCTTTTTTTTGTACGTCTGAAATAAATAAAGAGCATATTCTATGTTCAAATTTTTCGAAAGTTCGGTGTTAAATAAACATTTAACGGAAACAACATGAAATCACCTTTTCATTTAGAAGAAGGAAAATAGAGCAACAGAAAATGGACAAGTAAACAATAACCTGAACTTCCGAAGGACTACTCACAGAAAAATTGAGCACAAATTAAGCAATCATGTTAGGCATTTACCTTTTCAAAATCCTTACATTTTCTCTCTTTGCAGAGGTACCAAACAACATAGACAGCTATAGTGATCCTTTTTCTGGAGGTAGAACTGTTGATGCCATTAGACACTTTATTCCACCATACCGATATAGAGAAGCATCCCAAGGAAAGAGCTGAAAACCAGAGGAAGGGATGAAGAGAAGGCGAACATGACCTGCTTGACAAAAGGGTAGCCGACATGATCACTTGTTGTCAGAAGCAGTCCTAACCAGGTATGAATGCTCATAATATTAGTGAGGAGGATCGTCTGAGTTTTCATCCAGATTGCAATCAACAAGCCAATTTGCTCCTCCGACCGTATTCTCTGAAATTCCCACATCTGTGTCCCGTTGGAAATACCTTCACTGACCGAGATATTCTTCCTAAAGGCAAAACCAAAAACTCCAGGCGCAAAATATCTCAAGAGGCGGTCAAAGAACCATCCTTCTCCAACTCCGGCCACCGTTGTTCATCATCATACATCGTCGCTGTTGCTTCCCCGAACTCCCTGACGCCTCCACCGAGTTCGCGGTGAGCGACCACCCCTTTTAGCTCTGCTTCCCCTCCTGATTAGGGCCCTTAGCGTCTCTTGCTGACTCCATTGTCACCACCTCGCCGTGGGTGGTGCTTGGCCAGTCTGTCAAGGCCGAGCTTCTGGGCATCCGGTCCGATGCAGGAAAACATGTTCTAATTATTTGAACTGGAGTGTTTATATTTTCTAATTATTTGAAAAACATGTTCACATATTACCAATAAAGTTCATGAGCATGCAAAAAAAGGTACA
>NW_021256221.1:0-679 GCF_002162155.2 Triticum dicoccoides | reverse complement strand
GACAGCGTGCGGCGCAGATGGAGGAGGGGCGATGGGGGCGCGCGGCGCAAACGGAGGAGGGGCGACGGGGGCACGCGGCGCAGACGGATCGGAGAGGATTGAGTGGCTGTGTGTGTGAGTGGATCCGAATGGAGGAGATGAGGGAGATGAATGGCTTAGCAGTAGCACTCTTCAGGAAAAGACGCTAGTGCTAAGCTACCTAGCAGCATCGCCTTTCACAGTAAAGCGCTACTGCTATGTGTCAGCATGTAAAAATAGACTTTGTTCAATATATCAAAAACACATTGATCATCAACGATCTTTTTGTGTACAATCTGATTTGACAATATGAGTCCTCACCGGTTTAGGAATAGGTGAAGACTCATATTGCAGCCACAAATTCTACACATAGAGTTCAATGAAGATCAAGTGCTTGTCAAAGTGTGAGAAGTAACATATTTAAGGTGGTAGAAACTCTCTTCAGGGAGCGAGGTGGGACTAAATTTTTGTAGGAAACTTAGCAGTAGCGCTTATCAGAGAAATGCGCTGCTACTATGCCACGTAGCAGTAGCGCGCATCACCTTAACGCGTTGCTGCTATAGCTACCCTCGCGGCGGCCTCGTAGGAATTATAGCAGCAGCGCGTCTTTGGGGTGACGCACTACTGCTATATTTGTCTCAGCAGCGAGTTTCGTCTGTCC
>NW_021256220.1:0-973 GCF_002162155.2 Triticum dicoccoides | reverse complement strand
AAATGCTTTGATCACACTATCAAAACGTTTATTCCAACTCCGAGAGGCTTGCACCAGTCCATAAATGGATCGCTGGAGCTTGCACACTTTGTTAGCTCCCTTTGGATCGACAAAACCTTCTGGTTGCATCATATACAACTCTTCTTCCAGAAATCCATTCAGGAATGCAGTTTTGACATCCATTTGCCAAATTTCATAATCATAAAATGCGGCAATTGCTAACATGATTCGGACGGACTTAAGCATCGCTACGGGTGAGAAGGTCTCATCGTAGTCAATTCCTTGAACTTGCCGAAAACCTTTTGCGACAAGTCGAGCTTTGTAGACAGTAACATTACCATCAGCGTCAGTCTTCTTCTTAAAATCCATTTATTCTCAATTGCTTGCCGATCATCGGGCAAGTCAACCAAAGTCCATACTTTGTTCTCATACATGGATCCCATCTCAGATTTCATGGCTTCAAGCCACTTTACGGAATCTGGGCTCACCATCGCTTCTTCATAATTCGTAGGTTCATCATGATCTATTAGCATGACCTCCAGAACAGGATTACCGTACCACTCTGGTGCGGATCTTACTCTGGTTGATCTACGCGGTTCAGTAGTATCTTGATCTGAAGTTTCATGATCATTATCATTGGCTTCCTCACTAACTGGTGTAGGTGTCACTGAAACAGTTTTCTGTGATGAACTACTTTCCAGTAAGGGAGCAGGTACAGTTACCTCGTCAAGTTCTACTTTCCTCCCACTCACTTCTTTCGAGAGAAACTCCTTCTCTAGAAATGATCCATTCTTAGCAACGAATGTTTTGCCTTCGGATCTGTGATAGAAGGTGTACCCAACAGTTTCCTTTGGGTATCCTATGAAGACACATTTCTCCGATTTGGGTTCGAGCTTATCAGGTTGAAGCTTTTTCACATAAGCATCGCAGCCCCAAACTTTAAGAAACGACAACTTTGGTTTCTTGCCAAACC
>NW_021256219.1:0-2491 GCF_002162155.2 Triticum dicoccoides | reverse complement strand
GGCTGGGGTCGTCGCCGACGAGCTCGAGCTCGTGTGGCCCGGCAGTGCCACGGACGAGCCTATCCGGTGACTACCAGTGTTGAGGTCACCGATCCAGTGACCACACCCTCAGGTTCCTCAGGGCGGTGGCTCTCTTTCTTGTGCAGCTCGTTTGACTTCTTCAACAAGTGCTGTACATCACTATACAGCTGGTTAGGTCATGTGTTTGAGGCTGCCTGCTTTCACAGAGACTGGTCATATCAAGTGGTTGGCATCAAAAAGTGCCAGGTACACCCAATTTCATCATCCACTCCATTGGCTCTTCATTTCATATGCATTCTGTCTGTATACATGTAAACGCTCTCTGGGGACAAACATGTTATCTTATATGTATGCGTGTTCATCTAAATTGCTAAGATAATAACAAGTGTAATACTAATTATCTCTTTCACACCATCAGTGGTCAACAAAGAAAATAAAACACCCCATGCTACAGACTTGTATTTTAACACAAGGGAGTAATGCGATAGATGAACATGCACGATTACTAGTTCTGCAATTGTGCTACATTCTACAAGGCCATGGCCAATCATGCCCCACCAGTTTGCCTCATCTGACATAAGTCGCAAAATTGTTGGTTTGCGGATTAATACTATGTTCTATGCCTGTTAATGTTTTCCGCATGGTCAGTTTTGTTCTGCAGGGTCAGTTTTATTCCACCAGTGATATCTCATTTGTTCTGTATACTCTCCTATCTCTAATAGATAAAACAGGTACGTGACTGACATACTCATCTGATATTTTGCTCCTTCCAGGAGAATGCCAGCTTATTTGATATATTAGATATATTCCTTAGTGCTATCTCAAGAGGGAAATTGAAGAAAATAATACATAAGGTAGAAAACACCGTCGGTGAAGTGAAGAAGTCACCACTCTTGTGTGTGGCAAGCAACACCGCACCAAATGATATTGCCAACAAAAACAGGAGCAGAATTAGAACTGCTAGCAAGCGGGAGATATTTGGTCGAGAGGCCTTGCGTCATAATATAATGGCAAAGCTCCGCGAGACATCACCAAGCTTGGGTACTAGTCCATGTTACTCGGTGATTGGCATATATGGTGTTGCAGGGTCTGGGAAGACTACCTTTGCACGGTATACTCGAGACTACATAGAGGAGGAATGCAAGGAGGAGAACCTGTTCGACACCATCATGTGCATTCATCTGTCCGAGACATTCAGTGTGGATGATATCTTCCATGAAATGCTGAAGGATATTACCAATGATCGGCACCCCAACATTTCACATCGTGAGGAGCTGAAAGAAAAGTTGAAGGAATCATTGAGTGGCAAGCGTTTCTTCTTGATATTGGATGATCTGTGGGTGAAGACCAAGAACGACCAACAACTGGAGGAACTAATCTCTCCGCTCAATGTTGGGATGAAAGGAAGCAAAATTTTGGTGACGGCTCGAACAATAGTTGCAACTAGAGTTCTGTGTGATGATGAACCTATTAAAATGCCTGATTTGGACAAGGATTTATACTTTTCGATGTTTATGCATTATGCACTGGGCACTAAAAGTGCTGTCAATGAAGAATTTATACGAGTTGGGAGGGTGATTGCAGAAAAGTTACACCAATCACCTATTGCAGCAGTAGCAGTGGCAGGACGACTTGGGGCAAACCCAGATATCAAGTTTTGGAAAAATACTGCAAACCATGGCATGCTGAATGACACCATGGATGCTCTTTGGTGGAGCTATCAGCCGCTTAATCCGGACATCAGGCGCTGCTTTGAATTCTGCAATATTTTCCCTCGAAGATAGAAGTTGAGAAAGGACGAGTTAGTTAACCTGTGGATAGCGCAAGGGTTTGTAAAGAGCAGTTGTGCAACAGAGGACATGGAAGATGTAGCCGATGGCTACATTCAAGAGTTAATGTCATGCTCATTTCTGCAACCACAAGTAGATGATTCCTCTGAAGAATACTTTACAATTCATGATCTGCTGCATGATTTATTAGCCAAGGTTGCTGGAAGTGATTGCTTCAGAATTGAGAATACATGGAGCCACAGAGGAGAAGGCTGGAAGGGAGAAGTCCCTCAAGATGTACGCCACCTTTTTATTCAGAATTATGATGGGGAATTGATTACCAAGAGGATCCTTGGATTGCAAAATTTACGTACTCACATTATTTATTTTTTTGGATGGGAAGCACGAATTGAGGAAAAGGTCATTGAGAGTATATGCACGAGGTTGCCAAAGTTGCGGGTCCTGGTCTTTGGTTGGAACCAGGAATGTCAAATCAATATTCCGAGTAAGGTGTTCTTGGTCCCAAAATCCATTATTCTGTTAAAGCACCTACGCTATCTAGCTATCCGATTCGGTATATTTTCTGTATGCAAGGTTATTTTACCACGCGCTCTAGCTAAACTTCTTCATATCCAGCTGCTAGATTTTGGTGGTGGCATGATTTCAAAATTTACCATTGCTGACCTTATCAACTTACGGCA
>NW_021256218.1:0-946 GCF_002162155.2 Triticum dicoccoides | reverse complement strand
TGTACCAATGATGACCATACTGCTACGGACGAGTGCATAGACTATGGTCGAATGATGAAGCAATTGTGTGTTCACTTTCAAACCTCACATTTTCCATTGCAAAACTAAGAACATATTTCATTTTAGATGGTTCAGTTACCAAATTTACGGAACTTTTTCAAGATTTAACTATAAAATCTAGAGGTCATGCAATGACACGATGCATTGTTCCTATTTTATAGGATTCATTTACATTGTCTTCAAAACTAAAAGTGAACACTATCCTATAAATAAATGTGCTTGGTTTCAAAGTTGAAGCAAGGCCATGAATCTAAAATTGCATTCAAATTTGAGGATTTTTTATTCTTGGAGAAATTAGCAAATTTCCAGTTAATTTAATCCGTTCATAAATCATGATGATAGTAAAAACATCATTAATCGCATGCTGAGATATTTAACCAGAGAACATACTGTGCATAGAGCAGGTTCATCTATGCAAACAAGTAGGACGGCTAACACAGAAACAAGCAGGAGAGCGACGAACAGATCGTACCTCATATTTTCATTTGGCTTATTTCATGTCCTCACCGTCACTTCCTTTTGTTGTTTGGTTGTTTTTTTGGTGCGTGCTCTCATTATATACTTATTACGAGGAAGGGCAGAGGATTAGACTTAGGCGGTGAGGTGTGCACTAATTAACTTCCATTGATCTTCATTTCCACAATGAGCCATAGGTATAGCATTACTTTTGTATGGTGGCATCCTGGAATGGTTTCATGGCCGTTGAAAGTGTTGATCATTAGGCGCTTCCTTAATTAAAAGTTAGACGTATACATGGTTTTACGTGAGCTATCATGACGTACATGCGTCTTGCGTAAGCAACGTGACGTACATGCATGGGATCCTTTACTGCGCATCTGACTTTGTTATGGCGCCTGTCATGCATGTTACTTCTTTGTTTTTTCTG
>NW_021256217.1:0-734 GCF_002162155.2 Triticum dicoccoides | reverse complement strand
GGCATGAAGGCCAACTGGATCGTCCTCATCCACCACACCGGTAGTCCGTGGTGTCTCGTGGATATCTACACCCAGCGAGAGATCACCCTTCCATCGTTGGCTACCACCGCCATCGAGCCTCGCGGCCTGCCGGACACTCCTGCCTACTACGCACGAGACGCGTCAAGCTTTTGGCTCGACCTCTGTTTGCAGAAAATTGTAATCTGCGAAGTGCCCACACCATCAGAAGACTACATGGATTACAAGCTCATTGCCTTGTTCAACAAGGGATTAGTCTATCTGGAATCCGGTCGCCATACATGGTTATGGCTCATCATCAATCCTGTTGAGGAAACATTTCTGTCTGATGCTATAATGCATGATGGCATTGTTTACGCGGTCGACGCATAGATTGGCTACCTATATTGGTGGAATCTATCGTCGTGTAATTGTTCTATCTCATCTCATCTTTACCTTATGAATACGACTGCCTGTTCATTTGTTACAAATTTAGAATGCATGGCATGTCTATAACCACATCATTGATATATGTTCCTCTCATTTCCTAGATTTTTATGACCACACATGTTATTGTTAGAGTTGATATGAGAACAATTAGCATCTAATGATTGTTAGAATACATATTATGAGCATAACATCATGATTGCTATATGTTACTCTCGTCTACAAGATTTTTATAACAGCACATGTTATTGCTTAGAGTTGATATGAGAACAGTAGTGGTAAGTGCTATG
>NW_021256216.1:0-1334 GCF_002162155.2 Triticum dicoccoides | reverse complement strand
GGTTCAATAACCTCATCAAGTCTCCACCATCCTCCCACTCAATTCTTTCGAGAGAAACCTTTCCTCGAGAAAGGACCTGATTCAAGAAACAATCCTTTATTGCTTTTGGATCTAAGACAGGAGGTATACCCAACTGTTTTGGGTGTCCTATGAAGATGCATTTATCCGCTTTGGGTTCTAGCTTATCAGCCTGAAACTTTTTCACATAAGCGTCGTAGCCCCAAACTTTTAAGAAACGACAACTTAGGTTTCTCTAAACCATAATTCATACGGTGTCATCTCAACGGAATTACGTGGTGCCCTATTTAAAGTGAATGTGGTTGTCTCTAATGCCTAACCCATGAACGATAGTGGTAATACGATAAGAGACATCATGGTATGCATCATATCCAATAGGGTGCAGTTATGATGTTCGGACACACCATCACACTATGGTGTTCCAGGCGGTATTAATTGCGAAACAATTTCCACAATGTCTTACTTGTGTGCCAAAACTCGTAACTCAGATACTCATCTCTATGATCTTATCATAGACATTTTATCCTCTTGTCACGATGATCTTCAACTTTACTCTGAAATTACTTGAACCATTCAATAATTCAGACTTGTGTTTCATCAAGTAAATATATTCAACATCTACTCGAATCATCTGTGAAGTAAGAACATAATGATATTCACTGCATGCCTCAGCACTCATTGGACTACACACATCAAAATGTGTTACTTCCAACAAGTTGCTATCTTGTTCCATCTTACTGAAACCGAGGCTTTTCAGTCATCTTGCCCATGTGGTATGATTTGCATATCTCAAGTGATTCAAAATCAAGTGAGTTCAAACAGTCCATTTGCATGGAGTTTCTTCATGCATATATACCAATAGACATGGTTCACATGTCTCAAACTTTTCAAAAATGAGTGAGTCCAAAGATCCATCAACATGGAGCTTCTTCATGCGTTTTATACCATTATGACTTACATGGCAGTGCCACAAGTAAGTGGTACTATCATTACTATCTTATATCTTTTGGCATGAAAATGTGTATCACTACGACCGAGATTCAATAAACCATTCCTTTAGGTGCAAGACCATTGAAGGTATTATTCAAAAATAGAGTAACCATTATTCTCCTTAAATGAATAACCGTATTGCGATAGACATAATCCAATCATGTCTATGCTCAACGCAAACACCAATCTCGGTGGTAGAGGGAGCGTGCGATGCTTGATCATATCAACCTTGGAAACACTTCCAACATATATCGTCAGCTCACCTTTAGCTAGTCTCCGTTTATTCCGTAGCTTTTATTTCGAGTTACTAACACTTAGCAACCGAA
>NW_021256215.1:0-394 GCF_002162155.2 Triticum dicoccoides | reverse complement strand
AAAGGCGACCCAATGACCTTTCCGGAATTGGAAGTATTCGTCGCCCTACCCTAACAAAGAAGTCACTATAAAACTGCTTGCCCTCTAGAAGTACCAAAGGTGCGCGGAGCTCGGTGAAAATGAATATGTTTGCTACTAAAAGAAGCCTGCCTATTGACTAATATTCGTCTTTAGAATTAAAGTAGCTATGAAGCCCAATCTACTGTCGATTCAAAAGGGGGCATAGTCATATGGGTGTGGTGTTTGTGGGGAGCTGCCTTGGATATGAGGAATTCCTCCAATCTAAAAAAAAGAACAAAGAAAAAGTCTGTGACGAAGATCTTTCTTTTCTATCAATAGATAGGAATGAGTGTTCATTATAGGAGATAGGATCCATCTGCTCTCTCTCTCTCTA
>NW_021256214.1:0-1470 GCF_002162155.2 Triticum dicoccoides | reverse complement strand
TTGCCAAAGTTCATCGTGCCGAGACACCACGTGATGATCGGATGTCGAAAGTGTCGGTGTCAAAACCGGCGGATCTCGGGTAGGGGGTCCCGAACTGTTCTTCTAGACGGATGGTAACAGGAGACAAGGGACACGATGTTTTTACCCAGGTTCGGGCCCTCTCGATGGAGGTAAAACCCTACTCCTGCTTGATTAATATTGATGATATGGGTAGTACAAGAGTAGATCTACCATGAGATCAAGGAGGCTAAACCCTAGAAGCTAGCCTATGGTATGATTGTTGTTCGTCCTACGGACTAAAACCCTCCGATTTATATAGACACCGGAGAGGGCTAGGGTTACACAGAGTCGGTTACAATGGTAGGAGATCTACATATCCGTATCGCCAAGCTTGCCTTCCATGCCAAGGAAAGTCCCTTCCGGACACGGCACGAAGTCTTCAATCTTGTATCTTCATAGTCCAGGTGTCCGGCTGAAGGTATAGTCCGGCTATCCGGACACCCCCTAATCCAGGACTCCCTCAGTACCCCCGAACCAGGCTTCAATGACGACAAGTCCGGCGCGCAAGTTGTCTTCGGCATTGCAAGGCGGGTTCTCCTCCAAATTCCGTGTACCTGTTGAATAATGTCCGGTTTCTTTTAAATGTAGCGCTCCTTTGCTTTTGTGCCCAATAAGGGCCGTCTTCCACGTGTTAAACAAATACGAAAAGTCAGGGTGTTTTTACATTCACACCTCTAGCCGCGTAAATGAGCCGCCTATTTAGAGGGACGAGGATTTAGATCCAAACCACACCTTCTCCCCTCCATGAGTATTCATCAGAGCGCATCCGACAAAGATCCATTCCACCATGGCCAGCCGTCGCAACTCCTCTTCTCGCCCTTCCAGTCCTCAGCCTGGAGATTGGGAGAGATGCTTCATCCCGCACAGTGAGCTAGTGATGCTCCAGACCAAGGGATTTCTCCCCTGGCCTATATGGTCCCGGTTCGAGCCGGACTTGCCACCTATAATGGCGGAGACCAAGCGAAGAGCGCCCCCAATCCCTCCAAAAGAGAGCGGGTATGCCTTGTCCCTTATTTAATAAGAGGGCTCGAATTTCCAATTCATCCGTTTCTCCGGGGGCTCCTGGAGTTCTATGGTCTCCAGCTGCACAACCTCACGCCTGCCTCCATATTGCATATCGCGGGCTTCGTAGCCCTCTGCGAGCTGTTTTTGGGTATTAAGGCTCATTTCGCGCTGTGGAAGAGGCTATTCTGCCTGGTGCCCCGTTCTCAGGAGGGGTCAATATACCAAGTGGGAGGAGCCGAAGTGTGGCGCATCGCCAGGACCGGATATCTATCCGGAATCCCAAAGAAGGCGTCTGAGGACTGGCCTTTGGAATGGTTTTATATAGAGGATGTCCCGTTGCCGGATCCTGTTCGGATCGGCCTCCCTGAGTTCAATAGTGGTCCCCTGAAGAAGCGCCTAAGCTGG
>NW_021256213.1:0-1193 GCF_002162155.2 Triticum dicoccoides | reverse complement strand
TGGAAGGCTCGACCTCTCACGTTTCGGGCGTGGAAACGCCGCAGATCTTGTTGGTAGATGGTCGACCGGATCAGAGCCATCTCCCTTTCTTCCTCTAAAAGGTCGACTGCGTCCTGCCGCGCTTGTTCAGCTTCTGCTTCGTTGTAGATTTCAACTCGAGGAGCATTGTGGAGAAGATCACTCGGCAAGACCGCTTCAGCTCCATAGACCAAGAAGAATGGAGTTCTTCCGGTCGACCGATTAGGCGTGGTCCGCAGTCCCCAGAGTACAGATGGAAGTTCGTCGACCCAAGCTCCAGCCGCGTGTTTGAGATCACGCATCAGTCGAGGCTTCAGTCCCTTGAGAATCAGTCCATTAGCTCGCTCTGCTTGTCCATTCGACTGCGGATGGGCGACTGATGCGTAGTCGACCCGTGTGCCCTGGGAGTCGCAGAAAGCTCTGAATTCCTCTGAGTCAAAGTTCGACCCATTATCCGTAATGATGCTGTGCGGGACTCCATATCTGAATATTAGTTCCTTGATGAAGCTAACAGCAGTACCGGTGTCAAGGCTCTTGATTGGTTTAGCCTCGATCCACTTGGTGAACTTGTCGACTGCCACCAGTAAATGCGTGAAGCCACTTCGTCCTGTTCTCAAAGGACCGATCATGTCCAGCCCCCAAACTGCAAAAGGCCAGACGAGCGGGATGGTCTTCAAAGCTGACGCAGGCTTGTGCGACATATTCGAGTAGAACTGACATCCCTCGAACTTATCTACTATCTCTTTTGCCATCTCATTCGCCTTGGGCCAGTAAAATCCGGCTCGGTATGCTTTGGCCACGATGGTCCGAGAGGACGCGTGATGACCACAGGTCCCCGAGTGAATATCATTGAGGATGAGTCGACCTTCTTCTGGTGTTATGCACTTCTGACCGACTCCAGTCGCGCTTTCTCTGTATAATTGTCCTTTGACTACGGTAAAGGCCTTAGATCGACGGACGATCTGTCGAGCCTCTTCCTCATCCTCCGGAAGTTCTTTCCTCAAGATATATGCGACATACGGAATCGTCCAGTCGGGAATGACCACCAAAACCTCCATGATCAAGTCGACCACCGCTGGGATTTCAACTTCAGTCGGATCTGTGGCGCCCTTGGGCTGCGGAGTTTCTTCGGTGAAAGGATCTTCTTTGACTGACGGAGTGTGTATATGCTCCAA
>NW_021256212.1:0-396 GCF_002162155.2 Triticum dicoccoides | reverse complement strand
GTTTGCTCACATGCGGCCCCACATGTCAGTGAAAACGCAAGAGGACCCACTGAACCTGCACATCTTTCACCTTGACGTGTTGGTGATGAAAAACAAATCCAATAAATATCTTCGGTGGGCGCTTTTGGAGTTACTCAAGAGTAGTAAGATTCTATTTACAGTTTAACCCAAGATGCACATCTCGTGGCTTCAACTACCACTCTATTTTCTTTCATGACACGACCTGGATGCTGGATGTCCCACGTGTCGGCAAAAGGAGGAAGAACCAGACCAAATCTTTGGTTCTGCTCTTGGATTAGACTAGTTGTGCTAACTTAAAACTTTTATTGTGTACTCCCTCCGTTCCAAAATACTTGACTTCCATTTTTCCAAAAATGGATGTACCTATATACTAAG
>NW_021256211.1:0-641 GCF_002162155.2 Triticum dicoccoides | reverse complement strand
CCCCCCCTCTTCCTCCATATATACAGCCCTTAGGGCATCGTTTAGACTTTGGGTTTTGTTTAGATTAAAAGTTCGCCATAGCTGCAACTTCGCATACTTCGTTTGTGTTCAACGACCAGACAAAGGTGTCACAGAACCCCACCTTGATCAATAAAGCTTTCATCTTATATTCGCAATATCCAGATTGCAATCTTTGTTTCTTGCTTGTTCTTGGATTGCTCGCAGGAAACAGACCCTCGTGGTCAGGTTGATCATGCTCCGGCGTGGTCAATAACCTCTCGGAGTTGGTTTAGCGATTGCTAAGGCGCGACGTCCTCGCACGTTCGTAGTCGGATCGTCAAAGTCCACTTCCACCAAAGCGATATCCATCATCTCATCGAAAGACGGGACACCTTTGCCTCTATCAAGTGGTATCAGATTTCCAGGTTGCTCGGGTGAGATTTTACAGTTTTTTGTAGTTTAGATCGAGTGTGTTCTTCATACCTATAGTCCACGAAAAAGCCACAAAAAAATTAGGGTTAGTTCATCATATCCGAACCAATCTGAGCCTTGCATAATCTTTTTAGGGTTTTGCTTTGTTGAATTTGCGGTTGCATCGTCGTGTCTAGTTGCTGGTCTTAGAGTCTAGTCTTTTAGAGTTT
>NW_021256210.1:0-1261 GCF_002162155.2 Triticum dicoccoides | reverse complement strand
GGTATGAGGGATATCCCACGAGGATGAAGAGATGAATTACTATTGGATATAAAGGAGGTATGATGTTGGAAATATGGATCAATGGAAATTCCATGATGAGTTTGAGTAATCACGTTTTAGTTTGGTGCCAATTGAAGGAAGGAAGACAGTACAATTGGATGGATTTAAGAATACTAGGAAGTTGGAACAATGATCAGTTGCCCGATGATAAGTTCAAGGACTACAAGTGATGAGATGGGCCATAACCCACAGGCCCCAGGACCTGCCAAGAAGCAAACACATTCTTGCTGAAGGAAAAACCCTGGAAGAGGATATGCCCTTATCAACAGACGATCTTATAGGAGTTACGTAAAACCTGAGAGTTGTGAAGGAACGATAGATGGTTGTCTGGCTTGCGGAATCTATGGATTTATCCGAACTTGGTTCGTCGACAAGAGAAATTCTGCAATGCTTGTGAGGATGACCGAGTGTTAGAATGCGAGATTCGCTAAACTGTATACATGGTAATGATTTGGGTGCGGGATGGATTGATCACCATACCGACTTACTCTTATTATTCGCCTTGCTATATGGAATGGTAAATCTGAGTGACTTACCTATAGTAGAGAGACGACGATATTAAACCTTGTTAAACCTTAGAATGGTATAGGTATTTTTCCCTTGTACACGGCAGCTTTTGCCAACCGTAGGTTATACGGTGAGGATCAACCCAGACCCATTTCCTGCAGGAGAAACCATAAATTGTTGACCACCATGAGGTATCGATAGTTGTTTAGTTTTGGCGTCAGACCCGTCAGCTAAGAAGACCCAATCTCGGAAGAACCTTACCAAGAGGAAAGGAAAAAAAAGAATTGTGGTAAGGTTATGCCACTACCGAAAGAGCCCGGATAAGGAATTATCCTGAAGATCTAAGAAGACCGACACTGTCAAGAATATGGATGAAGTATATGAGTTTTGATGGAACCGTAACCATGTTTCTAAGGGTGGTAGCACCCCAGACCCCTTTGATGATCGATGGATTTTGAGGAGACCCCAAACCCTAACCTTTTCTCTCTAGCCTCTCCAAATCTCGAGGACGAGATTCATTTTAAGGGTGGTAGGTTTGTAACATCCCAAAATTCTAAATTTTGGAATGTTATAATAAATAGATAGATTTGATTGATTGTTTGATTGATTGTCTGAAAGTGAGTGAATTCGAAACTTTTGAAAGTTAAATGAGAGGGAATAAAAGGACTTTCCCAAACTTTCATATTTGCTTTCT
>NW_021256209.1:0-1699 GCF_002162155.2 Triticum dicoccoides | reverse complement strand
GCAGCCCAGTGCTCGCCTAAGTTTTTGAAAATCCTACCGAGTGGTGAGCAAACCTCCCACTCGGGGGCTTAGCTGCAGCCCAGTGCTCGCCTAAGTTTTTGAAAATCCTACCGAGTGGTGAGCAAACCTCCCACTCGGGGGCTTAGCTGCAGCCCAGTGCTCGCCTAAGTTTTTGAAAATCCTACCGAGTGGTGAGCAAACCTCCCACTCGGGGGGCTTAGCTGTAGCCTAGTGCTCGCCTAAGTTTTTGAAAATCCTATCGAGTGGTGAGCAAACCTCCCACTCGGGGGCTTAGCTGCAGCCCAGTGCTTGCCTAAGCATGACGAGTACAAGTCGATTGCAATTTGTGCTTCGTCCCCACCTGCAAAAGAGCATCACAAACACTAGTATATATTCCAAGGAAAGGATGATGATCGTTCAAAGGTAGAAGCAAACATATTCAACGACAAACCTAAGTTTAGATAACGTCTTACGGATCCAGAAGTACTCAGGCACCAAGCCTGTTAAAGTTTATCGGTTACAAAAACCACTCGGCATTCCGAGGCAAATTTAAGGCATCGAGCATAGAAGTTTTGTACTCCTCCCGCGAAGGACTGGAAGGCGCAACGAACTCGTCCAGGTCGATTCCATCTGCGATCCGAGTTGCAGCAGCAATGAAGGTCTCCATGAAAGATTGGAAGTCGTGCTTCTTGGTATTGGCCACTTTGAGAGACGCCAGCTTGTCCTCTCGCGCGTCCTTGCAGTGAACACGGACCAGAGACAGAGCAACGTCGACACCACACCTGGCAGAGGACTTCTTCCATTCTTGCACTCTACTTGGAACTTCGTTCAGTCGAGTCATCAGAGACTCGAGATCGTTCTGAAGTGTTTCTCCCGACCAAAGCACTGTGTCGATGCGTGATGTTGCAACCTTCAGTCTCGCAAGATAGTCGACCACAGCAGCAACGCGAGACTCGAGACGGAGCATGTTCATGGCGGCTTCATCCTTCACAGGAGAGTTGATGGGATCTAAGCCAGTCTCCACTCGACTAGTCTCCTCTTCAAAGTTTTGGCAGAATTCTGTGGATACGATCCAAGGATAAGCTAACGTTCACATAATAAGTCAGTGATTACCAGTCGGATATGAGGGGTTACCTTCGAGCATGAGGAATAACTTCTTGGCGAGCCCTTCCAGATAAGCTTCTAACTCGTTCTTCTTTCCCACCAGTTCACTAGCTTTGTCACTCAGGACCATCTTGTCATTCTTCAGTCGAGTGACCTCCTCGTTGGGCACGTCGAGAGCAGCTTTCAAATTAGTATTTTCCTCTTCAAGTTTGCTGATTGAAGCCAGCTTTTCCTCTGCGAGCCTGGTCTTCTCGGAAGATGCTTTATGCACCTCAGCGAGGTCAAGATCCTTCTTCTTCAGAGAATCCCTCAGTTTATCTGTAAGATCATAGTAAGATCAGACTCGGGGATGGACAAGAAGCAAAGGCAGTTGTCAAGATTCTCACCAAACATACCTTTCGCCTCCTCCTTCGCCTTCGTGAAGTTCTCCTGGACAAGCTTTAGATCAAGTTCGAGCTGGATATGCTTGTTCTCCAATTCAGTATAACGAGCTGTAAGCTCGCAAGATTTCTGCGAAGGACCAATCGACAGACGTCAAAGATAGGTCACTTCCGAGTGACTAAGAGAAAAATCGTAGTATTTCTAAGACTACAAC
>NW_021256208.1:0-586 GCF_002162155.2 Triticum dicoccoides | reverse complement strand
TATTTGTTGGCATACCTTCCCTGCCTCTTCTTACTATATTATCGGTTCTTGTTTGGTTCTTCTCTTTGTGAGTTTTGTAGCTTATGGTCATCTTGGTGACAAGCTCAAGTTCATCGAAAACGGAGTTCACTCGCATCTTCTATGATGTTTTCGATGTTGGAGGTTATGTCGGTTCTTCTCAGTTGAAGGTTTCACTCCTCTATTTGTTGGCATACCTCCCCTGCCTCTTCTTACTATGTAATCTGTTCTTGTTTGGTTCTTCTCTTTGTGAGTTTTGGAGCTTATGGTCATCTTGGTGACAAGTTCGAGTTCATCGAAAACGGAGTACACTCGCATCTTCTATGATGTTTTCGATGTTGGAGGTTATGTCGGTTCTTCACGGTTGGAGGTTTCAGTCCTCTATTTGTTTGCATACCTTCCCTGCCTCTGCTTACTGTATTATTGGTTCTTGTTTGGTTCTTCGCTTTGTGAGTTTTGGAGCTTATGGTCATCTTGGTGACAAGCTCGAGTACATCGAAAACGGAGGTCACTCGCATCTTCTATGATGTTTTCGATGTTGGAGGTTATGCCGGTTCTTCTCAGTTGG
>NW_021256207.1:0-1924 GCF_002162155.2 Triticum dicoccoides | reverse complement strand
GATCCTCTCATCAGGAGGGGGTCAATCTCCATCAACATCTTCGCCATCTCCTCTCAAAACCCTAGTTCATCTCTTGTATCCAATCTTGTATCAAAACCACAAATTGGTACCTGTGGGTTGCTAGTAGTGTTGATTACTCCTTGTAGTTGATGCTATTTGGTTTACTTGGTGGAAGATCATATGTTCAGATCCTTTATGCATATTATTACCCCTCTGATTATGAACATGAATATGCTTTGTGAGTAATTACGTTTGTTCCTGAGGACATGGGTGAAGTCTTGCTATTAGTAGTCATGTGAATTTGGTATTCGTTTGATATTTTGATGAGATGTATGTTGTCTCTCCTCTAGTGGTGTTATGTGAACGTCGACTACATGACACTTCACCATTATTTGGGCCTAGAGGAAGGCATAGGGAAGTAATAAGTAGATGATGGGTTGCTAGAGTGACAGAAGCTTAAACCCTAGTTTATGTGTTGCTTCATTAGGGGTTGATATGGACCCATAAGTTTAATGTTGTGGTTAGGTTTACCTTAATACTCCTTTTTGTAGTTGCGGATGCTTGCAATAGGGGTTAATCATAAGTGGGATGCTTGTCCATGTTAGGGCAGTACCCAAGTGCCGGTCCACCCACATATCAAATTATCAAAGTACCGAACGCGAATCTTACGAACATGATGAAAACTAGCTTGACGATAATTCCCAATGTGTCCTCGGGAGCTCCTTCTTCATTATTAGAATTTGTCCAGGTTTATCCTTTGCTACATAAAGGATTGGGCCACCTTGATGCACTTTATTTACTTTATTTACTTTTTGCTCGTTACTATTTATCTTATCACAAAACTATCTATCACCTACTATTTGAGTGCTTGCAGCGAAAACCTTACTGAAAACCGCTTATCATTTCCTTCTGCTCCTCGTTGGGTTCGACACTCTTACTTATCGAAAGGAATACGATAGATCCCCTATACTTGTGGGTCATCAGAAGCCTCTCGGGAGATCAGCGCTGACCTGTCTCTCCTCGGAAACACGTGCGAGCCATCATCCTCCCAGGTGGCATCAGCCTCGTCGTCGTCAGGCAAGGTGCAGAGGATGTCAGACACGCGCGGAGGGGAGGTCTCCCCCGTCCCCTCGAGGGTCTCCTCCGAATCGCGCTCCTCATCCTCTTCCTCTCCCCTCCCTTGCGGGAGTCACCCTAGGACACGTCCACCAGCGCCGCCTCTCCCTCGACCGCGGGTGGCTCCGGTGGCACCAGGACGCGACCATCAAAGGTGGGCATGGCCTCCACCACCAGCGCCCGATCCTCGCGAAGGTACAAGGGGACAGGGGTACCCTCCAGACCTTCCTGGTCATCTCCAACCAAGAGGCGAAGAGCTGAGGCCAGGTCATCAACAGCCAGGGCCACCGGATTCAGGCGGAGCTTGTCGTCAGCACCCCCAAGCGTCCATAAGGGGCGCGAGTGTCACACCCTGATTTTCATGGCACAACACTTAAGATGATAAATCATGATAAAATGTGGTTTGACAAAAACTTTTGAGTGTTTTGGACTTTGCCTTGATTGGATTTTTGTTCGTTGTTTGCAAGTGCTCTAAAAATCAAAAATAAATCCTCCAACTCCTATACTTCATCTCCTTGCTCCAAACTCTTGAACCAATGATCATGCCATGTGTATAGGACATAAAAATAATTTCTTACAAAAATAATTTGGCCAAATAGTATTTTCAAAAATTAGTTTTCCAAAAACCCCTGAATTGAGGTTTGCACTACAAGTACTTGATTTGGGGTATGAAAAATATTTCAAAAGGTATATTTGAATCCTATTAGATGTAGGACTCCCATAAACCACAAAAATATAATTTTAAAAGTAATTTTTCCTATTTTATTTAAAAGCTTTTTCTTAAGGCCAGAAATGGTCTTTAATAGGG
>NW_021256206.1:0-411 GCF_002162155.2 Triticum dicoccoides | reverse complement strand
GGTTCACACTCCTTTCAGAAGCCCTTGCGTTCGAAACAACCTGCTTAACAAGTGAAGAAGCTCAACTAACTATCAACTGCATGCAATTTATCGGATCAGGAGATTGGTCTTACAGTGAAGGCACACACCTCATGGTTCCTGCGACTAGCTGCTAGCAGATTGACACCGGTCAGAATAGAACCGTATGCAGTTGTCGCTGTAGCTTCCATCTCCCCAACAATGGCAAGCAATGGTGGTGGCGCCGTTGCACTGGACCCGTTCCCCAGCCTGGTCCTCTGTCGATCTTATATACCAGGAGAGGCACCTCTTTCCCGCTCACGCGGTTCAAATTTCAAACCCTTATCTGGGCCATGCCTGTCGACACTTGGCCTCCACACTTAGTGAATTTGACACGTACATGTTATTTAATTC
>NW_021256205.1:0-805 GCF_002162155.2 Triticum dicoccoides | reverse complement strand
GTTGTCAGGCTACAAGGTGTCAAATTCTGCGCTGAACTTATAGTGTGTCACTTGAGGAGTTGAGAATTTAGAAGATAATGAAAGAAAATATGGACCATCTTCTGGGTTTACATTGGTGCACACTTGTAATTTTAGTGGTAAAACACGCAGTTGCAAATGAGAGCAGCCACACACCGGTTTGGGCATGATGTATCTGAATGCAGTTTAGCAAGATGTTGGTCCGTTTTGTCAATTCCGGATGAGATTATAGCTTGCAGGGCAGCTAGGTTGGGGGTTCCAGTTGGTGCTAATGGCAAGGAGCTTGCCAACTCTATTCACGAAATAAAAAATGCATGGGTGTAATGGGTGGTAGTTATGTTGAAACAAACCTAAAGTTCAGATAAGCATTGAGGAAGATGATATTTATGGTGTGTTTCTTCCAAAAGTGAGCAACTTACGCGGTGACTTGGCCGAGGAGGAGGAAGGTGCTTTGGATGGTCAGAGACATCGTCGAAGACTCACTTCCATAGCAGTAACTAATATGAATAACAAAAAAGAGCTTGTGCGTTTATGGGTCGTTCATTTTCTCTGGTCATTCAACATAGGCAGGACGGTGGCGGCCGAACTACAAGTCCCCCCCCCCACCCCCCACCCACAAGAGACCACGGCCCCTCCTCTCTCTTCGCCTGTCGCTCCGGTGATGGGAGTGGCGGGGACCCCAGTGCTTCCGCTCAGTGGTGGTACCAGTTAGGGATTTGTAGGGGTTGGTACCCCAATGACGGTGGTGAGATGAAGTATGTCAAAGATGGTCTGTTCCCAGATCTGG
>NW_021256204.1:0-709 GCF_002162155.2 Triticum dicoccoides | reverse complement strand
TCAACCTCTTTCTAGCACACACCGTATAGAGAGGCCATGGTGGAAGATACCGGTTGTAGCTGGTAGGCAGGCCACCTGGTCCGGGGGCATGGGTGTTTCCGGTTGGGACCGAGAGGGGAGGCCACCCCTTAGAACGCGCGATATAAATTTGATCCCATGCTACGCGAGGTTGTAGCCTCCCCACTTAGAGTTTGCTTAACAGGTGTCGTGGGTGATTCCAGACACGTGTGAGATAAGCTGGTGTGTGCAAGTTAGGTGTGTTTTCAACAAAAAGACCGTAGACGGAATTAGTCCCGATGGACTAAAGAAATCCGTTACTCGTGGGAAAAGAGTACACCCTCCGCAGAGAATAAACCTATTCGAATAGCCGTGTCCATGGTTAAGGATTACAGTCTGGGATGGGTCAGGTGTTGGTCTTAGCGTCGGTCTTCGGAGGTGAAACTGTTAACCAGAAAATGGAATTACTACTCGTGACTCGTGATATCTATGATGATTATTATTATTGTTGACTAACCCGTGATATGATTGTATTTATCGAGTATCTCTGGGATGGTTCTACCTCCGGGATATTCACTATGATTGTTTCTTTTAAAGCCCTTTATGTGGCGTCGCCCAGACGCACAACTGTGGCATTTCTTTTAAAGCCCTTTATGTGGCGTCGCCTAGACGCCCGACTGCGGCATTTCTTTTAAAGCCCTTTATGTGGCGT
>NW_021256203.1:0-727 GCF_002162155.2 Triticum dicoccoides | reverse complement strand
TTTCGATTTTTTTAAAAGAGAAGAAAAGAAAAAGAAATAAAAAAGAAAATCGTAAACATTTTGTAAAACTGCTTACAAGTTCTAAGAAAGAAAAATAAACTTGAAAAAGAAAATGAAACAAAAAGAAAAAATGAAGAAAAACTGAAACGAAAAAAGAGAAATGAAAAACAATAGAAAGCCGAAAAAGAACCAGAAAAAAATGATACAGGAAAAAACCCGGTTCAGGGAACCTTCTAGAAGGTTCCCAAAACCGGTTGGACGCGTATAAGTGGGCCGGCCCAGCTTTTGTCGCTCGCTCTGCTGCCCTGTGCGGCAGCCCGACATTTTGCCGCAGCGAGCGGCGAATAGGGATTTCCCGGGAATAGACCATACAACAAGTGCACGAGCGAACAGGCGAGCCCATTAAAGGTCTTTTTTTACGGGCAGCCCATTAAGAGTCATTCACATGCTACCAAAATTACTAATTGAGGAATACTCATTGCAAAGATCACTCCCACCTTCTCGGGTTTCGACAAGTGGCGCACTGTGTGCCACTTGTCGCAACCTGGGAGTTTTCCTTTTTTACGTAGATCCATTTATTCAAAATGTTTTATCTCTTAAACCGTGCGACCAAATCTCGAACCGTTTTCATCGTTGGTATTCCTCGCGTCGAGATCTTTAAAACTAGATCCCCTGTTGATAGGTTTTGACGAACTATTTTTCACGAAAGAAACCAGACGAAAAAACC
>NW_021256202.1:0-1271 GCF_002162155.2 Triticum dicoccoides | reverse complement strand
CAACAAACTGGGCATGGCGGGTGCTTTCTTCTTTTTTCTTTTCATTTTGCTTTCTTATTTTTTAAATTCATCAATATTTTTGTAAATTTATGGAAAATTTTAAAATTTACACGAACTTTTAAAATTTCACAAACCTTTTTGAAATTCATGAATATTTATTGATTTTGTAAAAAAAATTAAATTCGCGAACATTGTTTGAGATTTTCTGAATTAAAAAATATTTTTTTCAATTCTTTTTTTTATTTCATGAATTTTCTTGAATTTGCGACAGCAGCTCCCGTTTGCCACACGCGGGCTGTCACGTAGGACATCTTGTCACCTTTATCGATGGGGACCTTAAAAAGGGTTAGGGGTTAGGGTTCTGGGTTCAGGGTTGGCACTGGTGACTCGGTCTTTCTGTGCTCAACGGAGTGTGTACGCTTTGGACCGGCTGACAAACGCCGGTGTGCCATGGTCTCGCCCTCCGGGCCACTTGATTTAGCGTAAGCAGGACAACATAATTACATAAAGAAAATACTGATTAATCGAATCGCAGTAGGATAACATACAATACTCATTAACTGTAGCAGCTTGCTAAGCAATATCTCGTCATGTGGGCACATAAAAAGGAGGTAGAAGAAACGTCGAAATCTCCCGTGACAGTTTCCGCAAAAGAAAAAACACTTCCGTGACAGGGACTCAGCGAGCACCCGCCACGGCCCCGTGCCGTTGCTCTTTCTTTCAGTTGAGCTCGCCGTCCGCGTCGTGGCTACCAACCAAAAGATCGTCTCGTTTTTCTCTCCTTTTGGCTACAAAAGTACAGGAAGGACGCCTCCTAGGTGGCAGGAGCACGTACCCTCCGGTTTGTGGCGTGGACGCACGGACCAGTCGAGGCTTTTGCTCAACTGCTCAACAGAACAGAGCCACGATATGTATGGATGCGGCACACCTGTACGTCTCCCTCTCCGGACTCCGGAGGCCGCAGTCCGCTCTGTCCGCCATTCGCCAAGCGCAAAAACGTCACAAGCCACAGCACTGTGAGACGTTTGACTTCATGCGCTGCGGACCTGCCGTCAAAACCGAGACCACTGTACCACAATAGAAACAACCCATACGGTGAAAAGGAAAAATAAAATCTACTCCTATTAGACTGGAGATGGGCGACACATATTCAGGCCAAACGCACTGACAGGATCGAACTAAGGACTATCGCTAGAATTCAGAAAAACAGAGGAAAAACACTAATTTGCACGGGAAGTTGGAGGATTTTCATTCCAGATCTGGAGGAGTTT
>NW_021256201.1:0-1431 GCF_002162155.2 Triticum dicoccoides | reverse complement strand
CACGCTTTGCTTCCACCCACTATGGCATCCACTGCCTCCCACGCTGCCGTCTAGACTGCGGACAATGAGAAAACCGACAAATATGAGCAAGGTTAGCGTGAAGATCAACCAAGGCTATATATCTAGCATGTGTGCATCCCAGGAAAAACACATTTTTGACCTCCTTCACTATCAACTATGTCGTCACACATGATGTACTTCTTCAACAGGGATATGTGGTAATATAAATCATTTGCTGACCAGTTTATTTTCTCCCTATGTCTTGGTGTGAGCCCATGGAGCCTAGGTGTTTGACGAACTGGTAAGCTTCTGAATTTACAACTGAAGTGAGAGGGTGTATTGAGCTTTGGTTAGAACAATTATCAAGTTTCTCGTTCAACCAACTTGCAATAAAATCATGGTGTGCAGCGAGTCGTTCAACCAACTTGCAATAAAATCAAAGATTTTTTACGATGCATCATACTACCTCTGGAAGCGAGTAGCATTAAATCATCTCAACCGTTGATTAGCGGGATAGTTTTGTCATTATTTTCATTTCCTAATTTGTCAAATCAAGATTTTTACGATGCATCATACTACCTCTGGAAGCGAGTAGTATTAAATCATCTCAGCCGTTGATTAGCGGGATAGTTTTGTCATTATTTTCATTTCCTAATTTGTCAAATCCCTCGCGGTGACGATCCTCGTGAGGCCTCGTCGTTCCCATCGCCCATGATCAACAGCGCATGGCCAATATCGATCAGAGCTAGCCTCTCCAAGCCCCCCACCTGGCATTAAATCTACCAGCAGGCCACAGAACCGGCGGTACAGCGTCTTGATCAGTCGCGGCGTCGTCGCTGCAGCTTCCTCTGAGGTGTTCCCGCTGTTGTCGTTCGTCGTTTGTGTGCAGCGGCCACAGCCGCCGGCTTGATCGCCGGAAAACAACCGGCTGATCACATATGTCAATAATGCATGCATCCACAAATGATCAATCAATCTATTGTACATGATGATTTCCTCGGCCAAAAATACCGGCCGGCAAGGATCCATCGCTGTGTACAATTGTCTCTGTTGCACTGAATGTCGGCCGGAAAGTATTCGGCCGGACCGGTCCAAGCAGGACAAGAAAACACACGGATTCCTCAATGGATGTAGAATTTGGGTATTTATTTTCTAAGTCTGCCAATTTTACCCCTTGAACAAAATATACTACTGAATTGCTTTGGTAGTATTGGTGGATCTAGTCCATTGAATGACTGAAAATGGACGGCTCATATTATTTTGATGCACCGTAAAAGGTCTCTAAAATCATGGTGTGCAGCGAGATATACTCATATACGTACCAACTTCAGTGTGCTTTAGGCTTGTTGTGATGCTTCTACTACCTTGGTACAAGCAGCTATGGCTATGCTTCTAAATTATCTGCTCTTACTTCTTAGAGAAACAGAGAAA
>NW_021256200.1:0-415 GCF_002162155.2 Triticum dicoccoides | reverse complement strand
GATCCTAGGGATGGCACCAGAGGGAAAAGGATGAGGAAGAGGTGAGGTGAAACTAAGTTGCTTCTTTGACAAACGAGTGAAACCAATGAACCTTGAGATGATGAAAAAATTGAAAGAAATAATACAACGAAGATGACCAAAGTTGAAAGACCTCCGTTAGAAAAGAGGAACAAGGAAGAACCAATTCGAGCAGCACTCCGGTTGAAAAGTGATATGAAACTTGATAAGATGGAAAGAACTTGAGAGAGGACACAACACTCCGGTTAAATGGATAGGCACAAAAAGAAGACGGTCCTCACACTTGAGATGATGAGAGAAGAGAGAAACATCACAATGCCACCGGAAGAAAAGAAAGAATGGAATGGAATGAACGGAGGAGAAAAACAATATCTTCTATCTCGAATGAGCTTGAAAA
>NW_021256199.1:0-482 GCF_002162155.2 Triticum dicoccoides | reverse complement strand
CCCCAGTCCACCATTGTTCAAATCCTGGCGCTCGTATTTATCCCGGATTTATTTTAGGATTTACGGCGATGCGCATTAAGTGGGAGGAGACATTCGTAAGCCAACAAGACATGGGGCAGATGACATGATTTTTCTTAAACGGTCGGGAAAAAGACGAGGTAGTAAAACAAACCCATGAGTCGGGTGTTGGGTAGACCCACGCGAGCACAATATTTTTATCTGCCCGTGTGTTTGGTTTATTTAACGTTTTTGGTTTGGTTTGGTTTCCTAATGTTCTGTGTTGCACAGTTTGACCCTGGTTGGCTGGCTTTGACTCCCCTCTGACTCACTGACGTCGGGCCCAGTCTTTGGATTAATTAAGCTAATTTGATAATTAGCACTAACAATATTTGTTAATTAGTTAAGACACTGACATGCGGGACCCACATGTCAGGTTTGACCGGGCCGCCTCTGTTGACCGCTGACATCACAGTGACATCATA
>NW_021256198.1:0-738 GCF_002162155.2 Triticum dicoccoides | reverse complement strand
CACGTAAGCGCACCTTGGGGTTCAACAACTATGGAAATCTGTTCGAGACCCCAAAATAGTGAGTAATAATCCAAGATACGGGTCAGAATCGGCCAAAACTGCGAGTGTTGATGACCGACACATAAACGCACCACAGGGTTCGTTAACCATGAAAACCACTCCAGGACCCCAAAACAATGAGTAATAGTCGATGAAATGGGCCACAATTGGCCAAAACTGCCAGTGTGGATGACCGACACGTAAGCGGACCTTGGGGTTCAACAATTATGGAAATTGCTTCGTTACCCGAAAACGGTGAGTAATAATCAAAGAAACGGGCTAGAATCGGCCTAAACTGTTAGTGTTGATGACTGACACATAAACGCACCACATGGTTCGTTAACCATGGAAACCACTTCGGGACCCCAAAACAGTGAGTAATAGTCCATGAAATGGCCCAAAATCGGCCAAAACTGCCAGTGTTGATTACCGACACGTAAGCGCACCTTGGGGTTCAACAACTATAGAAATCGCTCCGGGACCCCAAAACAGTGGGTAATCCAAGAAATGGGCCAGAACTGGCCAAAACTGCCAGTGTTGATGACCGACACGTAAACGCACCATAGGGTTCGTTAACCATGGAAACCACTCCGGGACCCCGAAATAGTGAGTGGTAGTCCATGAAACGGGCCAGAATCGGCCAAAACTGCCAGTCTTGATGACCGACACGTAAGCGCACCTTGGGCTTCAACAACTATG
>NW_021256197.1:0-1111 GCF_002162155.2 Triticum dicoccoides | reverse complement strand
ATCCAACACACAAGCAAACAAAAAGGCAAAGGGAAAAAAGGCGAACGGGAAAGAGAGGAGGAGATTGGGAAAGAGAGGGCGAATAAAACGGCAAGGGTGAAGTGGGGGAGAGGAAAACGAGAGGCAAATAATGTAATGCGAGAGATAGGGATTGCGATGGGTACTTGGTATTGTTGACTTGCTTGCGTGAGCCTCCCCGGCAACGGCGCCAGAAATTCTTCTTGCTACCTCTTGAGCACTGCGCTGGTTTTCCCCGAAGAGGAGAGGATGATGCAATAAAGTAGCGTAAGTATTTACCTCAATTTTTGAGAACCAAGGTATCAATCTAGTAGGAGACCACGCACAAGTCCCTCGTACGTACACAAAACGATAGCTACTTGCAACCAATCCGCGATTAGGGGTTGTCAATCCCTTCACGGTCACTTATGAGGGTGAGATCTGATAGAGATGATAAATAATATTTTTGGTATTTTTGATATATAGATGCAAAGTGAAAAGTAAAAGGCAAAGTAAAAGCAAAGCAAATAATAAAGTGATAGAGATTGATATGATGAGAATAGACCCGGGGGCCATAGGTTTCACTAGTGGCTTCTCTCAAGAGCATATGTATTCTACGGTGGGTGAACAAATTACTATTGAGCAATTGACAGAATTGAGCATAGTTATGAGCATATCTAGGCAACGATCATGTATATAGGCATCATGTCCGAGACAAGTAGACCGAAACGATTCTGCATCTACTACTATTACTCCACTCATCGACCGCTATACAGCATGCATCTAGAGTACTAAGTTAAAAACAAAGTAACGCCTTAAGCAAGATGACATGATGTAGAGGGACAAATTCATGCAATATGATAAAAAACCATCTTGTTATCCTCGATGGCAGCAATACAATATGTGCCTTGCAACCCTTTCTGTCACTGGGTAAGGACACCGCAAGATTGAACCCAAAGCTAAAAACTTCTACCATTGTAAGAACTACCAATCTAGTTGGCCAAACCAAACGGATAATTCGAAGAGACTTGCAAAGGTACCTCAATCATACATAAAAGAATTCAGAGAAGATTCAAATATTTTCCATACATAATACTGGATCATAAACCCACAA
>NW_021256196.1:0-1241 GCF_002162155.2 Triticum dicoccoides | reverse complement strand
ATCCAATTGATCTAGCGTGTTTGTGTGCGTGCGTTTGCGAGTCAGCCGGCTAGTAGCTCTGACTTGATAGGCCGAGGCTGTTATTTTTTACTCGTACTTACGTGTTCTAGCACGTGACCAAGTTATTGGAAGCCAGCTTCGTGTGCTACGGTGCATCTCGACGTAAAGGAACTTAGTCGAGTTTGTCAGCGTGTCGCTGAGAAGTACTTGGCAGCCCGGACAGGGTCAACATGGGCATTAATGAAACACATGCAATACCACAGCTCTATAAATTTTGAATGATGGGGTTACTTTGAGAAGCTAGCAGAGAGCAACTATTGGAGTTTTCTTCTTCTTTAGAGTAATGCATCATGCATGGCAAGCATGCATCGGACTGGACTGTAACCGGTGAACATAACTAGCTTTTTTATCAAGCTCTTTCATGGCTTTTGATCTCCCCAAGCATGCTAGGATTGAGAAGCAACCGGGAACTTTTATTGCAGAGATAACCTCGCTGGCCGGCTGGTTTGTTAGTAGGCGGATCGGAGGGAGTCCTATTAGCTACTGAACTCCATCTTTCAGGTGTCCACTTCCCCCTCCTTCCTTTGCAAGGACTACGGCCTTCGGAAGGTGGCATCGTGGCGCCCCCAGATTGCAAGTGTGCTACTAACGAACAAGCTTTAGCTAGCTAAGTGATTAGTACTAATCACCACGGTGGAGTGAGAATGAACTTTGCAACAGCCAAATCTTCCTGTGAGAATTATTAACAAAGGCCAAATTGAGAAATGAATACATAAGACAAGTCGTAGCCATCTACTAGCTGTCTATCCAGAGAAGAAAATTACAAGTGGCAGTAAAGAATGCAGTATATTCTACAGACAGAAAATGTCGGGTCTACGCCTTGATCATGCCTTCCTAAGCAACTGTATTATTCTCTGTCATTTTTCTTCAGAAAACTGCGGGCCACGGATTACTTTAACATCATCAGTTTCCTTTGTCTCTGTGCAAAATGTCAGATGAGATGGTACTGTTTCTTCATTATTGTATACGCTTTTTAATATTCGTATTCCATATATCTTGTCCTTTGTCAAAAAAAAAAAATCTTGCTTGTCGTCCAGTCCAAACCAGTTTGTCACCTCAAAAGATTAACTCGTCAAGGATATATATTGCATGGCTGACCCGTGGGCCTCTGACCACCATCCAGGTGCAATCGGGTCAGAGGCCCACGGATCTGCTGTAGTACTCCACGTAGACGAAAACTG
>NW_021256195.1:0-1101 GCF_002162155.2 Triticum dicoccoides | reverse complement strand
GGAATTCTATTTCTCTGTAAAAAAATTGCTTGCTTTGTTTGTCAATCCTTGCTTATTTACTTTTTGTACGTTTTGGATGCAGTAGGTGCCCTCCCTCCATGGACGACGAGGACATTGACCTGGACCTTGACGACGACATCGTCCACCCCACACAAGGTCGTTGCCACCCAATAAACTTCTTTTCTTCTTCCATTCCAAGTTACCTCTGCTCTGTTTCTGCAATCGATTCATTGTTCACTAGCTATAGATCCCTATGCTGCTGTTGGTGGTGGTTGGTGAGGTGACGCTGGAAGGCGCGGAGGCGTCGTGGATGAAAGAGAAAAAGAAGAGGACATACCGTATAGCTGCTCACCTCGATGGCTCGACCACCTCTGCTATGCCGCCGCCGACACAGGGGGAGGCCGAGGTGATCATCGACGGTGCTCACCCCTACCCCCTTGGGATCTAGGGGAAGGGGCTATGGCGGCGGCGGCACTGGGAGAGGCGGCGGCGACAGCGGCGCTCGGAGAGGAGGCACCTACTTTATTTCTACTTCTACTTTTCTTCTGCACCTATAGTTTCAATGCTTTATCTGCTCGTGGAGCTATGCTTCTGTTGCATTGGGCTAAGGTTTGATTGCTTGAAGGTGTATGTCAAGGTGTAAGTGCAGCCTCATTGTTGATGATGAATACCGTGGAGTAAGAATGATCTGGCTCAGCAATTTTCTGGTTCAGGTCGTAGACATATTTGGGTTCTAGGTCACATAAATAAAATTTAGAGTTAATTGATCTGGCTCAGCAATTTTCTGCATTAGACATCTTTTTATGCTTATTTTTTTGTGAATTCTACAATTTGTAGCTTTGTGCTAAACTGACATTTTTTAGTCACCTACATTCCAGGATGTTTTCAAACTGATAATATTTTCGTAAGTTTAGGTTCGCACTTGGCTTTATGTAACACCCCGGATGTAATTTACCTCATATGTATCCCAACTCTTGCCGTTTCCGGCACTAAATTATTTTATTTTCCTCGGGTTCGGGTTTTTGTTTCCGTGTGTTGTTGCCTTTGTCATGCATCTCATATCATGTCATCATGTGCATTGCATTTTTATTCGTGTTCGTC
>NW_021256194.1:0-1012 GCF_002162155.2 Triticum dicoccoides | reverse complement strand
ATTGATTTGTTGCCTCTTCCATCTTCGGAGAAGGTTAATTTTGATGCTGAACAACGTGCTGAATTGATTTTAAAAATGCATGAGTTAACTAAGGAAAACATTGAGCGTATGAATGCTAAATATAAACTTGCTGGAGATAAGGGTAGAAAACATGTTGTGTTTGCACCTGGAGATCTTGTTTGGTTACATTTGCGTAAGGATAGATTTCCTGATTTGCGCAAATCAAAGCTAATGCCACGTGTTGATGGTCCCTTTAAGGTGTTAGAGAAATAAATGATAATGCATATAAACTTGAGCTGCCTGCAGATTTTGGGGTTAGTCCCACTTTTAACATTGCAGATTTGAAGCCTTATTTGGGTGAGGAAGATGAGTTTCCGTCGAGGACGACTTCATTTCAAGAAGGGGAGGATGATGAGGACATCAATACCATTGTTACACCCACAACCCCTGCTGCTACATATACGGGACCAATTACTAGAGCTCGCGCACGCCAATTAAATTATCAGGTACTTTCGTTTCTTGGTAATGATTCTAATGTTCATGAGAATATGATGCTGCCTAAATTGGATACATTTGTTTTGCTTACAAATGAAGGGCCTAGCTTGGAGAAGGATGAACATTGGAGCAAGAACAAGCATGGAGATGATGCCATGCGCAAGGGGAACAAGAACGGAGTTACAAGTGAAGATTTCAGGACTTTGAAGCCACCATAATGGGTGCATGAAGCCTTGGACGAAATATACAAGATGCCACTTCATAAATTTCGTCCCGAGGCTATTATAGGTGCTGCGTCACCTTTTTATTGGGCCAGGCCCTTGTAATTTCGAAATACATAGGTATAGGCTATTTTTAGAGTCCGTATGTGTGGGGAAACAAGAGATAGGCTTGATTTAGGACCCCTCCACCAAGGGCCACGAAATTCCCCCTCTCTTCCTCCATATATACAGCCCTTAGGGCACCGTTTAGACTTTGGGTTTTGTTTAGATTAAAACTTCGCCATAGCTGCAACTTC
>NW_021256193.1:0-386 GCF_002162155.2 Triticum dicoccoides | reverse complement strand
CTCTGCAGAGTGTATAAACTAATCATGATTAGCCGTGTCCCCAGTTATGGACGTTTTGATTATCTAGTACTTGGATTATCATGTGAATCTCATCATGTTACTTTAATTAATATTGTTGGGTTTGTTTAATGATGATGCTTAATTGGGATTGAGGATGCTGTCAACCATTCTCAATGTTTAACAACCACCATGATAGTTAAATAAATTTATTCCTTTGCAATAGGGAAAATTGGCTTTACGCAAAACTGTAACCATAGAGCTATCCACCAAGCCATATATTCATGTAGTATAGATTTACTCTTTCATTTTCCTCTATGTGTTACTTTGCCAGCATATTCCATGTGCTGACCCGTTTTCGGGCTGCAACGTTCATGTTGCAGACTTTT
>NW_021256192.1:0-1899 GCF_002162155.2 Triticum dicoccoides | reverse complement strand
TTTGGGCTCTGAATTAAATCTTATAGTATTTGCATTTGGGCAATTAAATGCTATATAATATTTTAAATGTCCAAATAATTCTGAACTTAAGTGGGGGCTGTTGGAAATATTACAAACAGATCCCACAATTATTTTCAGGGTTTTTGAAAATGCCTTAGCATTTTAATTAAGTTAAAACAAATGTCATAAATAGAAAACAGTAACTAAAATAGAAAACAGAGAGAGAGAGGAAACTACCTGGCCACTTACCTGGCGCAGCCCACCTGGCAGCCCACTGGCCGGCCCAGCACTGTGCTGGCCCGTGCCAGCCACCTGCTTCCTCTCGCCAGGCAGGCAGAGAGGAGCGCGCCCGCGCACGCCGAGCTCGCCACGCAGCTCCCTGGCCGCCTGCCTCGCCTGGACAGCGTGGCGACGCCTCGAAGCCACTCCTCGGCACTGCCTCGACCCCTCCGACACCCCATTCTCCCCCTGGCTCTCTCCCTCGTCCTCTCCCGTTATGCCCGAGCGCAGCCGTCGCCGCCGCTTGCCGCTGCCGCGACCACCGCCGTCCCCTCGTCCCATGACCATGCCCAGCAGCTCCGAAATCGAGCACCCCATCCCCACGCCGAAGGAAACAACCCGGAGGGCTCTGCTTCATCGCCATCGACCCGTCTTCAACCTCGGGACATCGGAGATCGTCATCGCCGTTCCGTCGCCTCTGAGCTGTCCCCGAGCGCGCTGAGCCTCCCTACGACATCACCGTGAGCCCCTGAGTTTTTCCCCTCACCTCCCCCTCTCGCTAGCTTCCTCTAGCCACCGCCCCACGAGCTCCCGAGGCCGCCGTCCGCCATGGCCGACCTCCTGCTCACCGCTGAGCTTACCACGCCCAGCTGTGCTATCCACCGTGCTCCCTGGGCCCCCTAGATGCGGCCTAGCTACCTGGTTCCCTCGAGGGCGAGCCATAGCCCTGCGCCCGTGCACCACCGAGCTCCGGGCCGCCATAGCCACTGCTGCTTGCACTGCTCGATGCGGACGAGCACGGGCAACGCGTAGATGCCCTCCGCCACACTTTTGGTGGCCGGAGGAGCGATCCCTAAGCCCTCTGCCGTGCCTGTTGCCGCCGGCGTTGAGCCGCCGGCCTGTTTGGGCCATTTGACCGGGGTTTGACCTCCCCCTGTGTCACTGACATGCGGGACCAGCCCGCCTAATTAATCTAGGTTAGTTTAATTTAAAACGCTAACTAACCCAGTTAGTTAGGTTAGTCACTGACACGGAGGACCCACTGGTCAGTTTGACCTGGGCTGCCCGTTGACTCGCTTACGTCATGCTGACGTAGTGCTGACGCAGTAAATTCTTTTCTGGATTTATTTTTATATAGGAAATTCCAGAAAATGCCTAAAACTTCAATAAATCATAGAAATTCAACCGTAACTCCAAATTAAATAAATTATATATGAAAAATTATCAGAAAAATTCAAGGAATCCATCTGTACCATTTTCATGCATGTTAGAACAACTTATAGCTGCTGTTTAGAACAAATCAATTAAAGGGCATTTATTTAATCACATATGGAGTTTGAATTTGAATTTTATATTCAAACCAACTTCATTTAATCTGTTGCTAGTTGCATTAGCCCAAAACACATTCATTTTGCCATGTCATGATCATGCATCATATTGTGCATTGCATTGATTGTGTTCCTTTCTGTGTTGCCGGTATTTGTCCCCTCTCGATAGACGTGATACCGATGATGTGATCGTTGACACTGATGAAGACTCAATGTTATCTTCAGAAGTGCCAGGCAAGCAAAACCCCCTTGTTCATTCCGATACAATCCTACTCTCTCGCTCCTGCTCTCTTTTACTGCATTAGGACAACAACGATTCATCTGTTACTTGCTGCGGTAGCTGAACCCCTTT
>NW_021256191.1:0-405 GCF_002162155.2 Triticum dicoccoides | reverse complement strand
AAAAAAGATAATGCGGCCACCCCACGTGCCGCAGAAGTCATCGCCGTTGCTAGTTCTTGAGTTTGCGTTGGTTTTTCCTTAAAAAGGAAAGGGTGATGCAACAAAGTAGAGATAAGTATTTCACCCAGTTTGAGAACCAAGGTATCAATCCAGTAGGGGACAACACATAAATCACCGAATACCTGCACAAACAATTAAAAAAAACTTACACCCAACGCGATAAAGAGTTGCCAATCGCTTCACGGTTACTTGAAAAAGTGAGATCTGATAGGGATAGATAAACGATAAAGTAAATATTTTTTGTATTTTTGGTTTATAGATCGGAAAGTAAAAGATTGCAAGAATAGTAGATTGGAAACTAAGATTGTAGATCGGAAACTTGTATGATGGAAAATAGACCCGGGG
>NW_021256190.1:0-878 GCF_002162155.2 Triticum dicoccoides | reverse complement strand
CTTGAGAAGTGACAGCCTAAGGTCCTAACACAAAGCACTCTTGTGTTATCCATAGATTTATCTGAACCTATGCGACAGCTATGGGGAACCTCAATGTTAGGTTGCGCCGGCAGACGGACGACGATGTTGAGGCTGCTTGGTCAGAACAAGTTAACAGAGTGAAGTAGTGCAGGGCAATATGATTAATTGGTGAAAAGATGGTAAAAATCAAATGTAAAATGGCCCATGGTTTGCTAGTAAGGGGAGAGATCCTGCTTGGCCAGGCCCAGGTGTCCTAAGGGAAGAGATCTTCTGCTCCCACCTGCCAAGCTCCATGGGGATTCATTCAGTTCAGGTCAAATCAAAATCAACTAACCAACTGCTTTCCAACAGCATGCGGTCCAAATCAAAATCAACTAGGCAGGCGCTGCCAGATGTTCTACTCCAGCCACTAGCCCGGCCGGCCAGCGGGCAGGCGGGATCCTAGGCTAAACCCGGCGATCTAGCACGCCGATGAGCCGATGGACAAACTCTGATCAGCCGGACGTAAGCCTGATCCCCAACCAGCAGATAAGACAAGACATGATGGGTGGGGTGGACGAGGTGGTTACTTACAGGAGGAGCGCCTCGATGAACTTGTCATGCTCCGGGTCGGTCCAGCTCTCCCGCGACTTGGTGATGGCGTATGGCTTCCTCACCCTCCCCGCCCCTCCACCCCCTTCCCCTCCCCGCCCCCGCCCGCCATCGCCGACTCCATCACCGCCGCCACCGCTCTCTCTGTCTCTCCCTGTGATCCAATCTTAGTTGCTGGAGTCTGCTGAGGAATGGAGCGGAGAAGGAATGGCCAGCAGCAGAGCCATTGCCCTGGCACACCAGGCACGGCACGCTGTCCTTCCCCG
>NW_021256189.1:0-1820 GCF_002162155.2 Triticum dicoccoides | reverse complement strand
AGATGAACCAGACCTGACACGACTCTAAGCATAGCAGGCATAGCAAGGTAGGAACAACACATACATATGGCTCAATCAACTCCTACACATGCTAGTGGGTTTCATCTAGTTACTGTGGCAATGACAGGTCATGCAGAGGAAATGGGTTCAACTACCGTAGCACACAGCAGTTTGAAACGCGTTGTCTTAATGCAGTAAAAGAGAGCAGGAGCGAGAACATGGGATTGTATCGATATGATCAAATGGTTGGTTGCTTGCCTGATGGTTCGATGCACTGATACGGTTCTTCGTTAGGGTAATCACGGTACTCCTCGGAGGCAGAACCTGTCGCAAAGGACACCGATACACAACCGTCACCAAACAATGTGCAACAATATGATGCATGCATGAAACATGGCAATATGAGTGTGTTGGGCTAATGCAGCTAAAACCAGAAGGGTTTGAACAAATTTGAATCAAAGATTCAAATTTCAAACTCAAACATGGCCTCTTAAAGTGCTTTTCCTTATTCTGCTTAAAACATCAATTTAACTTGTTTGATCATGCATGAAAATAGTACAGATGGATAGATTGGATTTTTCTGATCATTTTTCATATATAATTTGTCCAAATTGGAGTTACAGAATAAAAGTTATGAATTTTTGAAGTTTAAATAATATTCTGGAATTTCCTGATTTAATTTAAATCCAGAAATATAAATATTGCGCCAGCATGACGTCAGCATGACGTTAGTGGTCAACTGCGGCTGGCTGAGGTCAAACCTGACGTGTGGGGGCCACACGTCAGTGACAGGGGGGGTTTAACAGGATTAAATTAATCCTAATTAGGGATTAGTGGCGCTGGGGCCCACTGTCAGTGTCAGGGGGGGTTGACTAACGGTAATTAGCACTAACTGACCACCTGGCCGATGGGGCCCACGCGTCAGTGACCCTGGGGGGGTCAAACCCCAGGTCGGACAAGTCAAACCCGCTGGCGGTTAGTCGCCGGCGAGGTCCGCGGCGTACAGGGGCCTCGGGTTTCCTCTGTGGTGCTCCAAACGGCATGCGGCTAGGTGCGTTGGATAGCTAGCTCGATGGTGCGTCGGACGGTGGCCGTGGCTGGGCCTGGGGTGGCCGGAGTTGACGGCGGCGAGCTCGTGAGCGGCGGCCGGAGTTCGGGTGCGGTCGGAATCGGCGTTGCAGGGCGTTTGGGGAGGCGTTGGTGCGTGCTGCGTGCTCCTAGTGAGGTGTGGAGCACGATGGTGTGCTCGGTTGGGCGCTATGGTGACCGTGGCCACGACGGCGACATCGCCGGCGGCGTCGAGCTTCGGAGCTCAAGGGGGCGGCAGCTACAGAAGGCTAGGGACGACGGGGCAAGGGGGAATCAAATCGGTGGCTCACCGCAGAGCTGTAGGGATGGTTAGCGGGCTCGGGGACGGCCGGAGTGCAGCGAATCGACGGCGATGACCTCCGGTGGCCGAGGAGGGGAACGGCGACGTAGGCGGCGATGCAGGGCTTCCGGAGAGCCGTGGAGCGGTGGGGAGGAAGAGGGGGTCGCGGCGGAGCCTCTGGGCTAGTCGGGGGAGCGAGGGGTGGCCGGAGACGACTGCTATGGCGAACGGCGGCGATGGTGGTGTTCGGCCGTGAGAGAGAGAGAGGGAGCAGCACGGGAGAGAGGGGGGATAAGGCCAGGGGATCGGGGCGGCACCGAGAAGAAGCGTCGCGGCGTCGCGCTGGCGGGGGAGGCAGGCAGACGAGCTGGTGGCGTGGCGCTCCGGCCGTGCGCGCGCGCCGGCCACACGCCTGGCCGACTGGCGCCAGGAGGACGACGGCGGTGGTGGG
>NW_021256188.1:0-759 GCF_002162155.2 Triticum dicoccoides | reverse complement strand
CAAGATCATTAACATACACTAATTAAAGAACAAATAGCCAAAATCTTATTTTGTTACAACATTATTTTATATTCATGATGAGGTAGGAAACATTACACTGCACCGACGAAATCAAATAATAATTTGGCGCAAAAGCAAATCATTGATGGAGGAAATAATACCTATGACTCCGGTAGCTCCGAAATTGGTGACATCGTAGAATCATGCAATTATTAAGTTTTTCTACATACACTACAGGAAACAGGTTGTTTGCCGACAGTCTCATACATATGAAAAATAATTTGTAAGTTGTGGATATGCCAACTCTAAAGTGACAAATATAACAACATGTACGAAAACAAATCTATCCGCGCCTCATGTAGGTGTCACCCTGCTTGGTGCATGTGCGGTCAACTGGAGTGGAGGCAACATGACATGAACTTGGCCTCGGCATACTCTTGAGCCAAGAAGCAGCAAGCCTGGTTCGGTGCCCAAACCATATTTGGTGCTGTAGTATCAATTACAGGCGTTTTCGCAATTTGGTGCACAACCTCTCCTCCGTTCGATTCTTTTTCGGCCGCCCCGTTGAGCATTTTTTAACGACAACATCGTTGTGGTTTTTGGGAAGCTCCCAAAAGCTTCCTGGGTCGCTTTTAGGGAGCTTCTGCAAGCTTCCGATACATTACACTTTTCTATTTTTTTGATGGTTACTCAAATTGTTGGAATTATCGGATAATTAAATGTTGGAAATAAATTCATGCACTTTATACATAAATGTCC
>NW_021256187.1:0-620 GCF_002162155.2 Triticum dicoccoides | reverse complement strand
GAGACTGGTTCTACCGACGTGCTTTGCACATAGGTGGCTGGCGGGTGTCAGTTTCTCCAACTTTAGTTGAACCGAGTGTGGCTACGCCCGGTCCTTGAGAAGGTTAAAACAGCACTAACTTGACAAACTATCGTTGTGGTTTTGATGCGTAGGTAAGAACGGTTCTTGCTCAGCCCGTAGCAACCACATAAAATTTGCAACAACAAAGTAGAGGACATCTAACTTGTTTTTGCAGGGCATGTTGTGATGTGATATGGTCAAGACGTGATGCTATATTTTATTGTATGAGATGATCATGTTTTGTAACCGAGTTATTGGCAACTGACAGGAGCCATATGGTTGTCGCTTTATTGTTTGAAATGCAAGATGCTACTTCTTGAGCTTGCGTTGGTTTTCCTCGAAGAGGAGAGGGTGATGCAGCAAGTGTAGCGTAAGTATTTCCCTCAGTTTTGAGAACCAAGGTATCAATCCAGTAGGAGGCTCCTCAAAAGTCCCACGCACCTACACAAACAAACTGAGAACTCGTAACCAATGCAATAAAGGGGTTGTCAATCCCTTCACGGCCACTTGCGAAAGTGAGATCTAAAGATAGTATGATATATTTTTGGTATTTTATAATA
>NW_021256186.1:0-1226 GCF_002162155.2 Triticum dicoccoides | reverse complement strand
GCATGGTGCCAAGGTATGTGTTAAAGGGAGGATTATGGTTCATTTGCATTGCTATTTTATTATCTCACACCTATAACATAACTACATAAAGGTGAAAGTTTCATAAATTTAAAATATTATTAACCAGTGAGAACCATGGAATATATATTTTCAAAATATGAATTCTCAACAACAACGGGCGATGGTGGATTGCATCGTTGAGGCATACGACGATGGCTCCGGTCGAAAGATGGCCCTGGGAAGCCATAACGGTGTCCGCCTGAGGGAGGCACACCCATTGTACCAAAAGACCCGCAATCCCTGGCTCTCCTAGGGCTCTTCGATGGACCTGCGATCGTCTCTGTGCGGTCGGAGCCCGCATGCTCAAGTTGTCTAGTCCTCAATGAGGCTATGCTTCGATCCGGCGTCATGATTGCATGCATTCGACCGGAGCCGATGGGTATGTTAAAGAATGGAATGGGGCATTGTTCATCAGTGCTTGGTGTTCCTCGGACGAAACGAGAACAAACATAACACGAAGAGGGAGGGGGTAGTGGATAAAAAAATAAATAAAAAATGGAAGCCGCGTGTGGAGACTAAATTAGGGCGGTAATCAATTTTTTTTGCAGGAGAGTCTCGGCCCATACGGAATGCGACTAGGAGGCAAAATTGTGCGGCACACTCTTGTGTGGCAGTTCTCGCGAGCCACACATGGAAGTGGGATCATGCCCCCACAAAAAGACGCAAGTGACCTTTTTTGCGCGCTTTCCCATAACTTTACCCTAAATATTGACAAGTCTAGAATGCGCGTCAAAACAACTTTGCGCCTACACCGTTTTCAGTCCCTATGCTCCTTCTTGAGACACCCATCATCATAGTCTATTTCTACGCGTTTCCTAGCACGCAACTCTCATTCGTGTTCTAGACCGGCTCTAGAGATGCCAACCGGTCTAGGAGAGCACCCCGCTATGACCATGTTGGCATCTGCTCCCCGAGAGCTTTCCAATGGATTCGGAATCGCCTCGATCGGAGCTAGTTTGCTAAAGTTGCAGAGTCCTCCCAAAGGCTATATTTCAACCAGAACTGGTGTTACGATCGCATGCATTTAACCCAAACCGTACAATGCCAAAAGAGTGCGCACCGTCACCATAGTTGATTTTTCGCGTTTTCTGGCATGCAACGTTCGTTAGCGTTCTAGAGCATCCTTTAGAGATTCCAACCGGTCTAGAAGAGCAACCCCCTCACGC
>NW_021256185.1:0-394 GCF_002162155.2 Triticum dicoccoides | reverse complement strand
AGATCCCACACATACCAAGCATTTCAATAACATACAAACAATATGCTCGATATGTGCAAATACAACATGGCATCACAACATGACTCTACAACTCAAGTATTTATATTCAATAGGCTCCGAGGAGCGAGATATTGCAAACATGGGTCCCATGACCCAATATTCAGAGCATACAAGTCAAAGCACATGCGGAAGCTTAACATGTCTGAGTACAGACGTCTACAAATGAAAAAGGCTGAGAAGCCTGACGATCTACAAGATCCTACCGAGGGCACAAGATCGTAGCTGAGGTAACAAGCTAAACGTCGAAGTCCACGCGGAACTACTAGTGAGACTGAAATCTCTCTGCAAAAACGTAAAATAGGCAAACGTGAGTACAAATGTACCCAGCAAGACT
>NW_021256184.1:0-399 GCF_002162155.2 Triticum dicoccoides | reverse complement strand
AACAATTGTTTTTTAGAGGGCATTGCTAAAAGTGATCGCTGAAAAAGAACATAACTGACCTGACGAAGCTCACTAAATGTACGAATCACTTGGGACGAAAGGCTTGAAATCTTTGAGGTTAGTAGTAAGCATGGTTTGATGTCCTTGGAAGATGCATTGATAGCAGACAAAGCAAAAATCATTGACCATAATTTTACAAGGTCACTCCCCATGACCTTGTATTCAATTTCTAGAAAATGACCAACTGCAACAACAATCTCCACAAACATTAAAGGCAGCATCTTCTTAACGTTTGTATCTTCTAAATGCAGAGCTGACACCCAGAAGTCGTACATTTTTTCAGCCATCAAGATTAAGACCCTGTAAATTTCTTGCAAGAACTGGAGATAAGATCCTTCC
>NW_021256183.1:0-3177 GCF_002162155.2 Triticum dicoccoides | reverse complement strand
CCCCCCCCCCGCCCCCATATATAAAGGAGCCAGGGGGAGGAGGCAGCCGGCCAAGGAGGGCGCGCCAAGGGGGGAGTCCTACTCCCACCGGAAGTAGGACTCCCTTCTTTCGAAGTAGGAGTAGGAGAAGGGGGGTAAGAGGAGGAAGAGAGGAAGGAAAGGGGGGGCGCCGCCCCCCTTCCCTTTTCCTATTCGGACTAGGAAGGGGAGGGGCGCGCGGCCCCCTCTTGGCTCCTTCCCTCTTGTCCCTCGAGGCCCATGTAGGCCCAATAACCCCCCGGGGGGTTCCGGTAACCTCTCGGTACTCCGGTAAAATGCCGATTTCACCCGGAACGATTCCGATGTCCAAATATAGGCTTCCAATATATCGATCATTATGTCTCGACCATTTCGAGACTCCTCGTCATGTCCGTGATCACATCCGGGACTCCGAACAAACTTCGGTACATCAAAACTTATAAACTCATAATAAAACTGTCACCGTAACATTAAGCGTGCGGACCCTACGGGTTCGAGAACTATGTAGACATGACCTAGAACTATTCTCGGTCAATAACCAATAGTGGGACCTGGATGCCCATATCGGTTCCTACATATTCTGCAAAGATCTTTATCGGTCAAACCGCATAACAACATACATTGTTCCCTTTGTCATCGGTATGTTACTTGCCCGAGATTTGATCGTCGGTATCCAATACCTAGTTCGATCTCGTTACCGGCAAGTCTCTTTACTCATTCTGTAATGCATCATCCCGTAACCAACTTATTGGTCACATTGCTTGCAAGGGTTAAAATGATGTGCATTACGGAGAGGGCCCAGAGATACCTCTCCGACGATCGGAGTGACAAAACCTAATCTCGAAATACGCCAACTCAACATGTACCTTCAGAGACACCTGTAGTACTCCTTTATAATCACCCAGTTACGTTGTGACGTTTGGTAGTACCCAAAGTGTTCCTCCGGTAAACGGGAGTTGCATATTTCTCATAGTTACAGGAACATGTATAAGTCATGAAGAAAGCAATAGCAGTATACTAAACGATCAAGTGCTAGGCTAACAGAATGGGTCATGTCAATCACATCATTCTTCTAATGATGTGATCCCACTAATCAAATGACAACACATGTCTATGGTTAGGAAACATAACCATCTTTGATTAATGAGCTAGTCAAGTAGAGGCATACTAGTGACTATAGGTTTGTCTATGTATTCACACATGTATCATGTTTCCGGTTAATACAATTCTAGCATGAATAATAAACATTTATCATGATATGAGGAAATAAATAATAACTTTATTATTGCCTCTAGGGCATATTTCCTTCAATACCATGAAATGTGAAATCCACATTGAGATCACTATATCACAGACTCACTCTAATTCAAGAACTCGTCATAAATCAATTACCACGTTGAGATTACTATTTGCAAGGAAAATATGGGATTTTTAATACACATAGATTCATTCGGCAATTTAAAAGATTCCTTTCGTATTCTTGAATGGTAGGACCCAATGGCTTACCAGCCAGACCTTGGCTCGTGTTGATCCTAAAAAAATCATGCTCGTGTCCTTCTGGTGGCGTGCGTGGTACGCACATTAGGCAACCCCAACCAGTCAAAATATTTGGCGGCCAGAATTCTAGCCCTAGGAATTTCCCCTCACGTAATCGGTCCATAATGACTACCGATGAATAATGGACGGGTGCTTTAGTAACTAGACAATGGTACCTACCGTGCCGAGCATGGTTCAATTCCCTCGGTTGCCGCTCCCCAAGGTCACCCGTCAACTGCATTGCCTAGTATTACTACTACTACATCAGGATGAGCACATAATTGAACCCGTTTGTTCGTGCCTAGTACTTGAGTTAATATATCAGGCAATGCACTGGTACGGAGGAATTATCCTTTTACTCTGCATATATAACTTTTCTGAAGTCTAACTAAGCAAAATGTTTGACCAAATCATTTCTTAAGAAATACAACAGGACAAATGTATCGCTTGAAAATTTATTGCATGATGCAGGTTATGATATTGTTTTGAATCCTAGATTTTAAATTTTAGAAAATCCAAAAGTGACAATAAATTCATGAAACTCAGCATGGTCACGTGATATAGCACAAATATTCCTTCGTAATTTTTTTCTTCAATTTATGACTAGATGCTTATGACAAGTTGCAGAAATGAAGAGCCAAGGTCTTTTAGAACAAAGACCTGTCACGTTAAGGCGAACTCTTTCACTATTGAAACCGTGGGCGTTTACGTTCCTCCACTAGTCCTCCTTCTCATCGGCATGTGCCGTCCGAGCAAGCGTGTGAGTCGACGGGAGGCGTGCAAGCAGACTGCTGCGCCGGCTGACGGGGAGGCGTGCGAGCAGACCGCTGCGCAGGCTCACTAGGAGGCGAGCCCTTTGACCAGGCTCTGCCGCCCACATTCGTCCCAACTGCTCCCACTTTTAATGTCGCTGGCGCCGTAGTTTAAAATCAACCCCGCACTACCCGGTATCACTACAATCTTCTCTCTTCCTCTCCGATTCTCCTGTCGTCCACCTCCAACCAGCCTGACCTAAACGTACACCATGCCGCATCACGATGGTCTGCCCTTAGTCTTCCTGTTTCCTGAGTCTCAAGAACATAAGGCGCTTTGGGACGAGCTTGAACCGGCCTTGCGGGAAGACGCCACGCCTGTCCCCGCTCCCGTTTCGGCTCCCGTTGCCCCAACTGCGCCAACGCCCATCCCCGTGGCATTGATTGGCTGGGAGCCGCACATTGTCGCCGAGCTTGATGCCCCGGGGTTCCACGAGGTCCCCGCTGACTTTCACGCGCCCGTCACCTGCCAGCGCATGCGCCTGGGCGTGCACTCATGCGCACGCTCGTGCCAGTGCCCGTGCACCTGCCAGCGCATGCGCCTGCGCGTGCACTAACGTGCGCGCCCGTGCCGGTGCCCATGCACACGAATATCTCCGCTGCGCCGTTGCCAGCGCATGTCCCCGCGCGGGTGCAAGTGCCCCCCTCAGCGGCATGGATGGCCACCGTCGACCGCTTCCTTCCACCAACGCCAGTCGCCTCCTACCGCCAGTTGACTCGCTCCTGGAGACCGAAGTCCAGAACATTGTGGCCTTCCTTGAAGCTAGGGCCAACATCCATAAGTACACCAACAACAATGCAGGACACCGTC
>NW_021256182.1:0-2568 GCF_002162155.2 Triticum dicoccoides | reverse complement strand
TACTGCCCAATAACACGAGTTGAAGACACATATGCCGACAAAAAAGAAGCATGTTCCATGTAAAAAGGGAAAGATAGCACATGGTGGTTTATCAAAAATTGTTTGAGGACCAGATTGCAAGATGGAAAGTACGTCGGCCGAGATACGATTTAAGCAAACAACTAAAGAAGATCCACATGTAGCAACGTGGGAAGATGGGCAGTGGAGAAAGGCCAGAGGAAGTTGTACCTGAGGGTCATCGGGATGTTACTAGGAGGGCGCCTGCGGCTGGGATCTGCCCATACTGCGGCAGCGAGCAAGTGGCGAAGGCCCTACCATGCCGGAGCTTGGTCAGAGAGAACGGCGGGTACCGCAGATCGGGACGAGTTGTCTCAACGCCATCGAACGGAGAGACGATGCACATCCTCCCTTTTCGCCGGCGGACGGGATGCGGCCGGATCACTGACCAACGCTGAGAGAGAGAGGCCACGGCGGCCTTGTGTGAGATTGTGTGACGAGACTCACGAGAGACAAACCCATTTTTCCATTTTCCCCGCGGCAATCGTTTTATATTCTGGGCGTGGTACCCCACCCTCCTTCGAGTAAACAACAGCTACACGCGTCAAATTATCACGTGGGCTGCCTTTTCATACAGAAACGAACTCCACCGTGTACCCGCGCGGGTGTGGCCGGGAACGAGACGTGAGTACGTGTGTCCTGCGTGCACTTCTTCTTTAGGTGCAGGTACGTACGTGGGTGGGTGTGAGAGACATGGTTTGTGCGAAACAGAGGCAATGTGTTGATGATATCTCAATCAGAAAAACGTAACATACGCAATGTGTGTGAAATGGAGTCATGGACGTGAGATATCGATAGAATTGAAAACAGGGATGAAGTGTGTGGCTGCGCGATCGATAAAGAGTGCCATCAAATTTGTGTTTGCCCACGTCAAAGATATAGGGCGGCTGGCCTACTGGAATTTGAGAGGGCAGAGGTGCAGTTCTTCTCTGTGGCATGGATACCTACCTACAACGTTCGACTATCGGTGTGTGTGTGGGGGGGGGAGAGACCGGTCGACTAGTATATGTCTGGGGAAGGAGAGAGACCTAGCTATGTATTGAGGGAGATTGATCGACATCCATGGATATGTGTAGGAGAGGAATAAGGTTGGGAAAAAGACAAAGGTAGAGCGTCGGAGGGTTGGTGGTGGAGTGCCGTCTCCCAAATGGTGGGAGAGGCCTGCTAGACAAATGGAGGGTATGAGTGCAATATCAATAAGGGAGGGCGGGGGATGTCTGTCTGTCTATGCACGTGCGTGTGAGAGACGGATCAGGAGGTATTCAAGGATGATGAGGGGAGAAGATATGGTTGTGGTAAGCATGCGTAACTACATAGGAAGATCAACCGTTGTGTGTCCGAGAAAAGGAGAGACATAATTAGCGAGGTAAGTGTACCAGTGCTTGGTGAAAACGAATTATAGTCGACCTGGATATATGTAGGGAGATCAGTTCATATACACGCACTACAGGAAACTGGTAATTTGCCCTCTGTGGATCACAGACGGCAAAGACGTAAATCCAGACGGCAAAGAGTTTGCCGTCAGGAAGTAGACGGCAAAGTCTGACGGCAAAGATTAATCGGCAAAGAATACTTTGCCGTCTGCTATTTTTTCTGGATGACGGCAAAGCCTTTGCCGTCAGTCTATACTATTTGCCGTCAGCCGGCAGAATCAAACGGCAAAAAATGGCAACAGACGGAACGGACGGACTAACAGACTAACGGACAGCGTCAGTGCTTTGCTGTCAGCCAGAATCCATCTTTGCCGTCATCCTCCAACATCACAGACGGCAAAGAAATTTTTTATTTAAAAAATATATGGTACAAACAAGTGCAGAAGCGACCAGGAACAAACTGATGAAGAACTCCACAGTATCCATCAACACCGCTGTTCTAAGAATCAAGCATGAATGAACAGATTTCACAAGACAAAACAAAACCACTCTATTTAACAAGATAAACGGATTACACATGAACAAACTACACTAGGTTACAATACAAGAGTTGGATCTATACGCCCACGCCTCACTGGAGTAGCAGTTGCGCCTCTCTCCCTTCTCCTTCCTTTCACCCTGCATATGAAGTTAAGAACACACAGACGTCCGAGGAGCCCAAGACGTCCGCCGCCGCGCCGGAGCTCGCCACCCTCGTCCGGGCGTTGGATCCACTTGACCCCACCAACTCTGTCATCGCCAAGCCCCGCCGTCGGCAGAGGAGAGCTGAGGAGGCGGAGGCCCGCAGTGTGCGAAGGCGGGGGCGAAGGAGAGTAGCGGACGTCGAGGCGGGCGGCTGCTGGTACTCGGAGGCGGGCGGCACACGAAGCCGGGCGTCGCGGATGGAGAGGCGGGGCCGACCGGGCGGCAGCGGCGAGGCGAGACCAACAGGCGGCGATGCAGTGCCGAAGCGGAGAAGATGAGATCGAGGGGGAGAGATGGTGTCGGAGTGAGAGAGAGGCGTGTTCGATGGGTTGGTGGGTGGGGACGTGGGGATAAGGTACGTGGGGACGTGGGATATGTGGTACTGTGGTGGTGT
>NW_021256181.1:0-2249 GCF_002162155.2 Triticum dicoccoides | reverse complement strand
TTGTGACGTTTGGTAGTACCCAAAGTGTTCCTCCGGTAAACGGGAGTTGCATATTTCTCATAGTTACAGGAACATGTATAAGTCATGAAGAAAGCAATAGCAGTATACTAAACGATCAAGTGCTAGGCTAACGGAATGGGTCATGTCAATCACATCATTCTTCTAATGATGTGATCCCACTAATCAAATGACAACACATGTCTATGGTTAGGAAACATAACCATCTTTGATTAATGAGCTAGTCAAGTAGAGGCATACTAGTGACTATAGGTTTGTCTATGTATTCACACATGTATCATGTTTCCGGTTAATACAATTCTAGCATGAATAATAAACATTTATCATGATATGAGGAAATAAATAATAACTTTATTATTGCCTCTAGGGCATATTTCCTTCAATACCATGAAATGTGAAATCCACATTGAGATCACTATATGACAAACTCACTCTAATTCAAGAACTCGTCATAAATCAATTACCACGTTGAGATTACTATTTGCAAGGAAAATATGGGATTTTTAATACACATAGATTCATTCGGCAATTTAAAAGATTCCTTTCGTATTCTTGAATGGTAGGACCCAATGGCTTACCAGCCAGACCTTGGCTCGTGTTGATCCTAAAAAAATCATGCTCGTGTCCTTCTGGTGGCGTGCGTGGTACGCACATTAGGCAACCCCAACCAGTCAAAATATTTGGCGGCCAGAATTCTAGCCCTAGGAATTTCCCCTCACGTAATCGGTCCATAATGACTACCGATGAATAATGGACGGGTGCTTTAGTAACTAGACAATGGTACCTACCGTGCCGAGCACGGTTCAATTCCCTCGGTTGCCGCTCCCCAAGGTCACCCGTCAACTGCATTGCCTAGTATTACTACTACTACATCAGGATGAGCACATAATTGAACCCGTTTGTTCGTGCCTAGTACTTGAGTTAATATATCAGGCAATGCACTGGTACGGAGGAATTATCCTTTTACTCTGCATATATAACTTTTCTGAAGTCTAACTAAGCAAAATGTTTGACCAAATCATTTCTTAAGAAATACAACAGGACAAATGTATCGCTTGAAAATTTATTGCATGATGCAGGTTATGATATTGTTTTGAATCCTAGATTTTAAATTTTAGAAAATCCAAAAGTGACAATAAATTCATGAAACTCAGCATGGTCACGTGATATAGCACAAATATTCCTTCGTAATTTTTTTCTTCAATTTATGACTAGATGCTTATGACAAGTTGCAGAAATGAAGAGCCAAGGTCTTTTAGAACAAAGACCTGTCACGTTAAGGCGAACTCTTTCACTATTGAAACCGTGGGCGTTTACGTTCCTCCACTAGTCCTCCTTCTCATCGGCATGTGCCGTCCGAGCAAGCGTGTGAGTCGACGGGAGGCGTGCAAGCAGACTGCTGCGCCGGCTGACGGGGAGGCGTGCGAGCAGACCGCTGCGCAGGCTCACTAGGAGGCGAGCCCTTTGACCAGGCTCTGCCGCCCACATTCGTCCCAACTGCTCCCACTTTTAATGTCGCTGGCGCCGTAGTTTAAAATCAACCCCGCACTACCCGGTATCACTACAATCTTCTCTCTTCCTCTCCGATTCTCCTGTCGTCCACCTCCAACCAGCCTGACCTAAACGTACACCATGCCGCATCACGATGGTCTGCCCTTAGTCTTCCTGTTTCCTGAGTCTCAAGAACATAAGGCGCTTTGGGACGAGCTTGAACCGGCCTTGCGGGAAGACGCCACGCCTGTCCCCGCTCCCGTTTCGGCTCCCGTTGCCCCAACTGCGCCAACGCCCATCCCCGTGGCATTGATTGGCTGGGAGCCGCACATTGTCGCCGAGCTTGATGCCCCGGGGTTCCACGAGGTCCCCGCTGACTTTCACGCGCCCGTCACCTGCCAGCGCATGCGCCTGGGCGTGCACTCATGCGCACGCTCGTGCCAGTGCCCGTGCACCTGCCAGCGCATGCGCCTGCGCGTGCACTAACGTGCGCGCCCGTGCCGGTGCCCATGCACACGAATATCTCCGCTGCGCCGTTGCCAGCGCATGTCCCCGCGCGGGTGCAAGTGCCCCCCTCAGCGGCATGGATGGCCACCGTCGACCGCTTCCTTCCACCAACGCCAGTCGCCTCCTACCGCCAGTTGACTCGCTCCTGGAGACCGAAGTCCAGAACATTGTGGCCTTCCTTGAAGCTAGGGCCAACATCCATAAGTACACCAACAACAATGCAGGACACCGTC
>NW_021256180.1:0-1003 GCF_002162155.2 Triticum dicoccoides | reverse complement strand
AGAAAAGGATTTTGGTTGCAAAAAGAATGACAAGGATAACACGGGTATTGCAGGGGCCACTAACGAGGTGGCGACCCTGAAAGAGGCGATGGCCGCGGCTGAACGAAATGCGGCCGCAGAGCGCACCGAGCGAGAGAAACAGGAGGCGCGAGTGGCGGAGGTACAGCAAGAGCTCTAGGATCTCATGAGAAAACATGAGAGCCTGGAGCGTGACTCGAAGACTCGAGAGTCTGAGCTTGCAACGGCTCTTGAGAGTGTCAAAGCCGCTAAGGCCGAAGCCTACAAGGCCCTCCAGGAGATTGAGGCGGTGAAGAAAATAGCAGCGGGTAAGGCATTTTTCATGCAAAGTAAGCATGTGAGTGTTAATTACCTGTTTCTTATCCGAATTCGGAGCTCTCCAGGAGTGTTCGCAGATCTTCCTCATAGCGTGTCCGATGCTGCCGCATTCTACCGGGCCGAGGAGGGGAGCTCGACGTAGAAGGTCTTCTGGTCTCAGTATGCTAAGGCCGGACATCCGGTGCCCCTTAGCGACCAGCTGAAGTAGCTGGTCGAGCTCCACAAGGCGGCCGAACAGGCCATGAAGGGCCTCATAGTTCGGCTATGGCCTAAGGAGGCCATGCCTGGGAGCTACTTCGGCTTGGTGCGGCGCTGGTGGATGCGTGCCCATGGGTTGAAGTCATCAAGCACTCCACCTGTATTGAGGGTGCCCGTCGGGCCCTTGCCCGCGCAAAGGTGCACTGGGGCAAGATGGATGCCCAGAAGCTTGTGACGGACCCGCCACCAGAGGGCAAGGAGCATCGCACGCCCGAGATGTATTATAAGAGTGTGCTGAAGGGCGCCCGCACTATTGCGGGGGAGTGCTCCAAAGATGTAATTTTTGAGTAGAATCGCATTTTGTTATCCTGTGCGCTGAAAACTTAGTTCATATGCGCTAAGCAATGCTTGTTAATTTAAAATATTACCTTCTGTGCGGCTGTTTATCAAATCTGAGAGATGGCAAGTC
>NW_021256179.1:0-384 GCF_002162155.2 Triticum dicoccoides | reverse complement strand
GGTAAATTCTTCGTCATGTTTAGATCTATCTAGTGGCATCATGTTTGTAAACTTTTTTCAGATTCAAATTTGAAATTTATTCAAATTTGAATTCAAACTTCCACTGGTCATATCTCCTAAACCGTAGCTCCAATTGATGCAATTCTTTTTGCGTTTTGTCATCGTAGCCAAACCCTATCACCTGGATCATTGTCACAGTAATTTTCACCCACTTAGGATCTATCCATGATAGATTGACCACTATGCCTTGTATGCACCATAGTTCACGTCACATTTTTTGAACCTCATGTCATAAGTTGTTTTTCACTTAGAATACTTTTGTGATGGTTGAGTGTGTTGGATTTTCATTTGGTTTTTCCGAGTCTTTTCATGTTGCATGTTATT
>NW_021256178.1:0-1886 GCF_002162155.2 Triticum dicoccoides | reverse complement strand
ATCTGATCGTAGAGAAGAGTATTTGAGTTACGAGTTTGGCCTTCAGTTAAAAACAATGTGAAATAGTTTCACTACTCACGCCACCTGGAACACCACAATGTAATGGTGTGCCCGAATGTCATAACCGTACTTTATTAGATATGGTGCGATCTATGATGTATCTTACAGATCTACCACTATCGTTTTGGGGTTATGCATTAGAGACAGCTGCATTCACGTTAAATAGGGCACCATCTAAATCCGTTGAGACGACACCGTATGAACTATGGTTTGGCAAGAAACCTAAGTTGTCGTTTCTTAAAGTTTGAGGTTGCAATGCTTATGTGAAAAAGTTTCAACCTGATAAGCTCAAACCCAAATCGGAGAAATGTGTCTTCATAGGATATCCAAAGGAAACTATTGGATACACCTTCTATCACAGATCCGAAGGCAAAACTTTTGTTGCTAAATTCGGAAACTTTCTAGAGAAGGAGTTTCTCTCGAAAGAAGTGAGTGGGAAGAAAGTAGAAAACTTGATAAGGTAATTGTACCTTCTCCCTTATTGGAAAGTAGTTCATCACAAAAATCTGTTCTTGTGACTACTACACCAATTAGTGAGGAAGCTAATGATGATGATCATGTAACTTCAGATCGAGTTACTACCAAATCTCGTAGGTAAACCAGAGTGAGATCCGCACCAGAGTGGTACGGTAATCTTGTTCTGGAGGTCATGTTACTTGACCATGACGAACCTACGAACTATGAGGAAGCGACGGTGAGCCCAGATTCCGCGAAATGGTTAGAGGCCATGAAATCTGAGATATGATCCATGTATGAGAACAAAGTTTGGACTTTGGTTGACTTGCCCGATGATCGGCAAGCAATTGAGAATAAATGGATCTTCAAGAGGAAGACGGACGCTGATAGTAGTGTTACTATCTACAAAGCTAGAATTGTCGCAAAAGGTTTTCGACAAGTTCAAGGTGTTGACTACGATGAGAGCTTCTCACTCGTATCTATGCTTGAGTCTGTCCGAATCATGTTGGTAATTGCCGCATTTTATGAAATCTGGCAAATGGATAAACAAAACTGAATTCCTTAATGGATTTATTAAAGAAGAGTTGTATATGATGCAACCAGAAGGTTTTGTCAATCCGAAAGGTGCTAACAAAATGTGCAAGCTCCAGCGATCCATCTGTGGACTGGTGCAAGCATCTCGGAGTTGGAATATACGCTTTGGTGAGTTGATCAAAGCATATAGTTTTATACAGACTTGCGGTGAAGCCTGTATTTACAAGAAAGTGAGTGGGAGCACTACAGCATTTCTGATAAGTATATGTGAATGACATATTGTTGATCGGAAATAATGTAGAATTATTCTGTAAAGCATAAAGGAGTGTTTGAAAGGAGTTTTTTCAAAGAAAGACTTCGGTGAAGCTGCTTACATATTGAGCTCCAAGGTCTATAGAGATAGATCAAGACGCTTGATAAGTTTTTTCAATGAGTACATAACTTGACAAGATTTTGAAGTAATTCAAAATGGAGCAGTCAAAGAAAGAGTTCTTGCCTGTATTACAAGGTGTGAAGTTGAGTAAGACTCAAAGCCCGACCACGGCAGAAGATAGAAAGAGAATGAAAGTCATTCCCTATGCCTTGGCCATAGGTTCTATAAAGTATGTCTTGCTATATACCAGATCTCTTGTATACCCTACACTGATTTGGCAAGGGAGTACAATAGTGATCTAGGAGTAGATCACTAGACAGCGGTCAGAATTATCCTTAGTGAAATAAGGATATGTTTCTCGATTATGGACGTGACAAAAAGGTTCATCGTAAAGGGTTACGCCGATGCAAGTTTTGACACTAATCTAGATGACTCTAAGTCTCGGTCTAGATACATATTGAAA
>NW_021256177.1:0-834 GCF_002162155.2 Triticum dicoccoides | reverse complement strand
CGACTGTTGTGCGCCTTCCATAACCTGCATACCCACAACACCAGCGACTGTCAAGAGCTCAGAGCCATTCGGGAAGGACGCTTCGGTCGACGCCCCGAGCGCAACGACCGGGGTTACGGCCGAGGAGGAGGATGTGGTGGCGGACGATGGGACGATTGTGGCCCGCGCCAGGAGTGGCGCGACATGCCTCGTGAGGACCATTGGCAGGATTAGCCTTGTGAGGGCGCCTGAAGGGACCAGCCTCATGAGGATTGTCCTAAGGGCAACGCCGGTCTTCCCCCACTACCGCCGCCGCCAAGAAGGAATGACGACCACCATCAAGACGAGGGGGCTAGGGGCTTCCAGGAGCCGCGTGCTATCGCCTGCATCTTGGGCGGAGCTCAGGCCCCAGCCTCGCAGCGTATCTTCAAACAGTTTGCTCGTGAAGTGACTGCAGTCCTCCTCAAGCTTGAGGCCACGCGCCCGCTCAGGTGGTCCAAGTGCGCCATCACCTTCAGTTCGGCAGATCAACTCAAGTGCGTGGCTGCCGCAGGCGCCCTCCCGATGCTTTGCTCCCCAGTCGTCAGCAACGTGCAAGTCACCAAGACCCTCATCGACGGTGGCGCAGGGCTCAACGTCCTATCCGTCGAAACGTTCGATAACCTCCAAGTGTCGTATGACCAGCTTCATCCCACCAAGCCTTTCTCAGGAGTGACCGACGGCTCCACTACCCCGATCGGGTAGGTCTGACTTCTCGTCACCTTCGGAGAACGTAAAAACTACCGCACCGAACTCATCGACTTTGACGTCGCGCATATCCGTCTGCCGTACAATGCCATCCTCGGGTATCCAGCA
>NW_021256176.1:0-399 GCF_002162155.2 Triticum dicoccoides | reverse complement strand
TGTGTGTGTGTGTGCATCACTCTATGTCTATGGATATCCTTGTTTGTTCCTTGTGGGACTAACCCGTGTAGGTATTGAAAGTGCAACTCACTCCAAAGGATTGCTCCAAATGATCTACATCAACATTGAGCATCCATATCTTCAACACCTACATGAAGTCATCATCGACAAAACCCAAGGTTAGTTCATCCCTCTTAGGGGGGATCTCACATCTAGGGGGAGCTTTACTCTAAGAATTGAGCTAAAGCAACTCTAATGGTGTGAACACGACAATGCTTTATGTAAAAGTGGTAACCCCACTTGTGCTTAAACGATGAGTATGGCCTATGATCAAATGTTCTCATTTGACTCCTAAGTCAATATACTCATATATAGATGACCTAGTCATCGCCAATTGCT
>NW_021256175.1:0-922 GCF_002162155.2 Triticum dicoccoides | reverse complement strand
TGTTACTCGTTATTATTTATCTTATCACAAAACTATCTATTACCTACATATTCAGTGCTTGCAGAGAAAACCTTACTGAAAACTGCTATCATTTCCTTTTGCTCCTCGTTGGGCTCAACACTCTTACTTATCGAATGGACTATGATACACCCCCTACACTTGTGGGTCATCAAGTCTCTTTTCTGGCGCCGTTGCCGGGGAGTGTGGCGCTTTTGGTGAGTGGAACTTGCTAAGGAAACATTTATATAGTGTGCTGAAATTTTCTGTTACTTGTCACAATGGAAACTAATCCTTTGAGGGGCATGTTCGGGGTATCTTCACCCTGACCAGAAGAGCACAGAGTTGCTCCTCAACCTACTGAACTTTATGAAAATATCTACTTTGATATTCCTTCGGGTATGATAGAGAAACTGCTAGCTAATCCATTTGCAGGAGACGGAACATTGCATCCCGATTTACACCTTATCTTTGTGGATGAAGTTTGTGGATTATTTAAGCTTGCAGGTATTCCCGATGATGTTGTCAAAAGGATGGTCTTCCCTTTATCTTTGAAGGGAGATGCATTGACATGGTATAGGCTATGTGATGATACGAGATCTTGGAATTATAAGCGATTGAAGTTGGAATTTCACCAGAAGTTCTACCCTATCCATCTTATTCATCGTGATCGTAATTACATATATAATTTCTGGCCTCACGAAGGAGAAAGCATCGCTCAAGCTTGGGGGAGGCTTAAGTCAATGTTATATTCATGCCCCAATCATGAGCTCTCCCGGGAAATGATTATTCAAAACTTTTATGCTCGGCTTTCTCTTAATAATCGCAACCTGCTCGATACTTCCAGTGTTGGTTCTTATATGCTAAAGACTATTGATTTCAAATGGGACTTATTGGAAAGAATTAAATGCAACTCTGAAGATTG
>NW_021256174.1:0-385 GCF_002162155.2 Triticum dicoccoides | reverse complement strand
TTTGAGGAATACACAGCTAATCTAATGGGATTAATCTTATGTAACGTGTTTTCAAATGTCAGATTATGCATTGTACTCATTGATGTTGCCAACAAAGTAATGTCGTAACAGTTGGGCTGCCTGGTGACCCTCATAAATCTAAAACATATTGGCACCCAATCATGCCACCATATATTTGCATAAATACATATTATTACCTTGGGGGAATAGATAGGTGCTGTAACACAGGCCATCATGGTCCAAACCAGTTCAGGAGGAAGTTCTCCATATAGTAGTACAGCTTTTGAAATTTTGTATCATAAGGCTACCCATAAAATTAATTGCCATGTTATCATAATTTAACGAGTAGAGTATTTGGCTTCATATATTTGTATCTAACCCTAAA
>NW_021256173.1:0-1117 GCF_002162155.2 Triticum dicoccoides | reverse complement strand
AGAACTCGGTCCCATTACAGCAGATCAAGAAGAAGGGCCGGAAACGGCCGACTAAAAAGGCCGCCGGTGCGAGCCAGCCGGCACGGAGTACGATCCGTGCTCAGGACGGGCCACCTTCACCTAAGGATATCTCGAGGAGGGTGCATGTGGCGGGTAGGGCGATGCTACCGACAAATATGCTCAATGCTGCAACCGGTGCTATGCGGAGTCTGCACGACAGAGTTCTTTCTTTGGAGAAGCGGCGTCTCAGAGAGAATGATGTGGCATACCCAGTTTTCGTGGCCAAGGTGCCAGAGGGCAAGGGCTTTGTGGATGGCGACATCGGGGGTACGATCGTCCTGCGGTTTGATGACATCTTTGCTATGTTTAACCTTCATCCGCTGCACTACACCTTCGTTCGGCTGTTTTCACTGAGATGGAGATGCGGATCATTAGAGACAAGACCCCGGACATCGTGATCGTCGACCCCTTCTACATGCGTACCAAGCTCTTGAGCAGCGCTGGGGACCGCAAAGTCGCGAGTTCACACCTCGAAGACGTCATTCTGGCAAACCTAGATAAGGATAACTTCCTTGTGGCTTACTTTCCTGAGTAAGTCATCCCTTAACCGCCTCGTAACATATGATTTCTTAGATTTCGATCGTTCTTTTTTTTCTAACATTCCGTGTTGTGTGCAGTGACACACATTGCACACTCATCCTCTTAAGCCCGAAATATTCCATGGCCACGTATTTCGACCCGAACCGTAACTCCAAGATAGACTACACAAATATCAAGAAAGTTCTTCATGATGTTCTCCCCGGCTACGCCAAATCTGGAGGCACCTTCACCAGGGCAGTTCGTAAGTATGGCAAGCACGTGTTCGCCCACAATACGACGTTCTGCTGCGTCAAGCAGCCACCTGGCGGTCAGAAGGATGCCTACTACGCCCTCCATCACATGCGGGCAATCGTAAGGGACCATCATCACCTTCTGCTACCAAATAATCTCAAAGATTGGGCCGCGAGCTTGTCGGCAATCCAGAACGCGGACATCAGACAAGAATTCTTTCGCATCCAGTCAGAGTTTGCGGACATCATCCATCAAGATGTCCTTCATACCTCGGGCAGTTCTTCCT
>NW_021256172.1:0-913 GCF_002162155.2 Triticum dicoccoides | reverse complement strand
TGTGGGGAAACAAGAGATAGGGTTGATTTCGAACCCCTCCACCAAGGGCCACGAAATTCCCCCCTCTTCCTCCATATATACAGCCCTTAGGGCATCGTTTAGACTTTGGGTTTTGTTTAGATTAAAAGTTCGCCATAGCTGCAACTTCGCGTACTTCGTTTGTGTTCAACGACCAGACAAAGGCGTCACAGAACCCCACCTTGATCAATAAAGCTTTCATCTTATATTCGTAATATCCAGATTGCAATCTCAGTTTCTTGCTTGTTCTTCGTTTGCTCGCAGGAAACAGACCCTCGTGGTCAGGTTGATCGTGCTCCGGCGTGGTCAATAACCTCTCGGAGTTGGTTTAGCGATTGCTAAGGCGCGACGTCCTCGCACGTTCGTAGTCGGATCGTCAAAGTCGACTTCCACCAAAGCGATATCCATCATATCATCGAAAGACGGGACACCTTTGCCTCTATCAATAGATTTCCTGATTTGCACAAATCAAAGCTAATGCCACGTGCTGATGGTCCCTTTAAGGTGTTAGAGAAAATAAATGATAATGCATATAAACTTGAGCAGCCTGCAGATTTTGGGGTTAGTCCCACTTTTAACATTGCAGATTTGAAGCCTTATTTGGGTGAGGAAGATGAACTTCCGTCGAGGACGACTTCATTTCAAGAAGGGGAGGATGATGAGGACATCAATACAATTGTTACACCCACAGCCCCTGCTGCTATACATACTGGACCAATTACTAGAGCTCGTGCACGCCAACTAAATTACCAGGTACTTTCGTTTCTTGGTAATGATTCTAATGTTCATGAGAATATGATGCTGCCTAAATTGGATACATTTGTTTTGCTTACAAATGAAGGGCCTAGCTTGGAGAAGGATGAACATTGGAGCAAGAACAAGCATGGAGATGATG
>NW_021256171.1:0-1452 GCF_002162155.2 Triticum dicoccoides | reverse complement strand
ATAATGGCGGACGATAGAGCTGACCCGATTATGGACAACTATGATCCGGACGGTGAAGCACATATGTTCGGCATCATAAACGGCGATATTCTATATGTGCCGACCGGAGAAGAAGAAGATGATATCTCTTCTTATCTGAACCTTGACGGTGAAGATGAAGGGCGCCGTCAGCAAGATGATGCCGAACAAACGTCGATAAACGACGATCTTCAAATGGAAGTAGCAACCACCTCCGGCGCCGAGGTATATATATACATTGAGCCTCTGGTGATACAAACTAACTGATTTGAATAAATATGTGTGTACTAACGCGTGCGACTCTTTCTTATTTTAGCCCTCGGCCGGATCGTCGAAACAATCGAGTACGTCGTCAAAGCGTGGCGCAACCAAGACGATGAAACAAGGAGAAACATGCACCATCGAGGTTGTCGACAGTGCAACCGGCAGGCCGCTGGAGCCCCGCAAGAACGCCACCAAGTTTGTCAGCCAATGCGGAGCCATTGTTAGAGACAACGTCTCGATCACCGTCCAGGAGTGGAATGAGCCAAAGAAGGCACGAATTGATGGTTTCACTTTTGTCGATAAGAGAACAAAAAAAGATTGCTTCAAGAAGCTTATGAAACATTTCGTTCTACCTCCGGAATACAACAAATTCGATGAGGAGGGTAACAAGATTGAGGAAAACAAGGAGAGGAGGAGGCTAGTCAAACAGTTCGCTCTTCATAAGATGGCCGACGCATTCCGGAAATTCAAGCAAAATCTAGTCCATGACTTTGTCAAGCAGAACAAGACTCCGGATTTCAAAGGACAATATGAGAAACTGAAACATGATTGGCCAGAATTTGTGAAGCAAAAGAAATCGGAGCAGTTCATTCAAATATCGAAAAAAAATAAGGAAAATGCGGCTAAGAAGGAGTACAATCATGTTATGGGGCTAGGAGGGTATCGCATTTGGGTGCCTAGGTTGGAGAAGATGGAGAACGAGCTGACGGCGCGAGGAATCCGTCCAGGTACGGAGGGATGGGACCCAAGGGTCAAAAGCTGGTGGTACGGGCATGGGGGAACGCTGAACCCGGAGACAGGGGAGTGTGTTTACCGGGGCAAATTAATTAAACCCACCCAAGCCCTTATTAACGCAATGAGGGATGCTCAACAGGGGAAGATCAAGTTCAAATGAGAGAACGACGCGCTGACAAAAGCCCTCGGGAATCCTGAACACGGAGGACGTGTACGAGGCATGGGGCACATTCCGTGGAAAATAGGGTTCCCCCAGAACGATGACCCGTACGGTTACAGAAGCCGTAAGAGAAAGATGGATCGGGAAGCAGATGTTGTGGCGCGGTTGGCATCGGAAATGGATGTGATGAAGAAAACCATGAGTGTACTAGTAGCCGAAAGAGATGCAGCTCGGGTGCAGCATGAAGATCATCCAGCGGATCTCGGAAGCCAGCA
>NW_021256170.1:0-509 GCF_002162155.2 Triticum dicoccoides | reverse complement strand
GGAATGGAGCCTGGCGTGCCTCGTGTCCGTCCAGGGTGCTCAGGATTCCCAAGGGCCATTGTGAGCTCGTCCTTCTCCCTGTTTGGAAGGAACGTCCCTCACTGCGCTGCATCGATATAGTGTCGAAGGTTCTTGACTGGTAATTCCAGTTGCTCGTCCGTCCACTAGCAAAACCCTGTTACAGGGTCCAAGGTTCCGCCAGACCCGAAGAACCAAGTCCGGCAACGGTCTGGCCATCTCATTGTCTCTTGTTCGATCCCTTTTTCAAGCAGATCATTCTCAGCCTTGGACCACTTAGGCCGGGCTTGCAGGTAGCCACCTGACCCCGTGCGATGGTGAAGCGTCTTCTTCGCAGCATTTTTCTTGTTTGTCTCCGACATCTTCTTACTCTTTTCCGATGTCTTGTGGGCCACAAATGCGGGCCAGTGATCTTTGATCTTCTCATATTTGCCGATGAATTCTGGTGTCTTTTTATCTTTGACAAACTGGTTCAGCTCTTTCCTCCACCT
>NW_021256169.1:0-593 GCF_002162155.2 Triticum dicoccoides | reverse complement strand
TTCAGAAGAAAAAAGCCATTGGCGAAGAGGTGGCTTGACTCCTTGCAGCAGAGTTCATCCGAGAGATATACCACTCCGAGTGGCTCTCCAATGTCGTTATGGTTCCCAAAAAGGACAATTCCCTTCATATGTGCATTGATTTCAAACATATCAATCGGGCATGCCCGAAAGATCATTTTCCTCTCCCTCGCATCGACCAAATTGTCGACTCGACCGCAGGGTGCGAGAGATTGTCTTTTCTAGACGGTTATTCCGGGTATCATCAGATCCGTCTGTATGGGCCCGATGAAATCAAAACAGCTTTCATCACCCCATTCGGGTGCTTCTGCTATATCACCATGCCATTCAGCCTCAAGAATGCCGGAGCCATGTTCATGAGAATGATTCAAAAGTGTTTACTCACTCAAATCAGTCGAAATGTAGAAGCATACATGGATGATATCGTGGTCAAGTCGCGAAAGGGTTCCGACCTGTTGACTGACTTAGCTGAAACATTTGCCAATCTCAGGAGGTATGATATCAAGCTCAATCCTTCAAAGTGCACATTCGGAGTACCTGGCGGGAAGTTACTCGGTTTTCTCGTTTCCGAACAA
>NW_021256168.1:33354-87740 GCF_002162155.2 Triticum dicoccoides | reverse complement strand
GAGATGATGGCATGCGCAAGGGGAACAAGAACGGAGTTACAAGTGATGATTTCAGGACTTTGAAGCCACCATAATGGGTGCATGAAGCCTTGGACGAAATATACAAGATGCCACTTCATAAATTTCGTCCTGAGGCTATTTTAGGTGCTGCGTCACCTTATTATTGGGCCAGGCCCATGTAATTTCGAAATACATAAGTATAGGCTATTTTTAGAGTCCGTATGTGTGGGGAAACAAGAGATAGGGTTGATTTCGGACCCCTCCACCAAGGGCCACGAAATTCCCCCCTCTTCCTCCATATATACAGCCCTTAGGGCATCGTTTAGACTTTGGGTTTTGTTTAGATTAAAAGTTCGCCATAGCTGCAACTTCACGTACTTCGTTTGTGTTCAACGACCAGACAAAGGCGTCACAGAATCCCACCTTGATCAATAAAGCTTTCATCTTATATTCGCAATATCCAGATTGCAATCTTAGTTTCTTGCTTGTTCTTCGTTTGCTCGCAGGAAACAGACCCTTGTGGTCAGGTTGATCGTGCTCCAGCGTGGTCAATAACCTCTCGGAGTTGGTTTAGCGATTGCTAAGGCGCGATGTCATCGCATGTTCGTAGTCGGATCGTCAAAGTCGACTTCCACCAAAGCGATATCCATCATCTCATCGAAAGACGGGACACCTCCGCCTCTATCAACTGCCGTTGTGATCTTCACTTATATCTTGCTGTCAAGAGCTACTTAGTATCCTTCATTGATGCTAGTTGTGCTACGCCGTGACCTCATTAGTGTTCTAGGCTCGCGTCTCTAGTTCGGTCTAGCCTAGGACCAGCACAGTACCGTCGTTGAGCGTTTATTCAACATTGCATCTTTAAATTGATTATTGCTAATATTTTGCTACCATATATAGCCAACCCAGCTCCACATATTTCTACACCGTGTATACGTACGCTCCCTTGGCAATCGCTTTACTCAATATTCGGAATTACTTGATACCGCTGGTTGCCGATCACCGCCTGCTGCATGGTAAGAACTTGTAAGACATTGATATTTGCTTTACTGTGAGCGTTTTACCACCACATCCTAGTAGTTATAGCAACATTATTTTTGGGTTTTGTTTCTTGTTCTACTAATCATGACAGGATCCAGAGTCAATTCATGGGCTTTGTCGATCGCGGGAGACGTGCCACCACCTTTGCAAATACCACAACCGTCATGAGAGGTGCACAAACATCCAAATTGATGAGGACATGACTACCTTGGATATGACCAAAAATATTGCATATATGCATATTTGTCAGGTGATTTCTAGTGCAAACTATTCAATAATCTATTTATGTTATCCAGAACAAAAATACTTCACACACTTTTGTGTTTTGTCTAATTGCAGGTGTATGGGACATTTGTACAATCCACATATGAAGATAAGGAAGAAAGAGATGTTTATTTGCTGTCCAAAAAGTTCTCTCACGTCACTTTTGGCCCAAGAGAAGATAGAGTCCAAGTCTCTCACGTTCTGGATTCAGATTCGGACTGCACAGACATACCTGACTCAAAACGCACACAAGTTTTTCATACGGACTCCGAATTGGGTGATTCTTTTTTTGTTGGAAACTAGATTTCGTGCACTTTCCAACCCAATTGAAATCACCTTCAAATTCGTCCGGAGCGTTGAGTTGTGGACGAAACAATCTGATGCTGCAGCAGAATCCGAGTCAAACTACAAGTCCAAAGGTGTTACATCACCTCCACTTGGGCCCATTGGCCTTGTACGACCTAGATTTAGTTTTAGGCTGCCTTGGGACGTCCTCCCACCTCCTTGGCCGCCACCCCTTGCTCCTATATAAGTAGACCCATCTAGTAGCTTTTCCTGGGGTTTTGTTTAGATTAAAAGTTCGCCATAGCTGCAACTTCGCGTACTTCGTTTGTGTTCAACGACCAGACAAAGGCGTCACAGAACCCCACCTTGATCAATAAAGCTTTCATCTTATATTCGCAATATCCAGATTGCAATCTCAGTTTCTTGCTTGTTCTTCGTTTGCTCGCAGGAAACAGACCCTCGTGGTCAGGTTGATCGTGCTCCGGCGTGGTCAATAACCTCTCGGAGTTGGTTTAGCGATTGCTAAGGCGCGACGTCCTCGCACGTTCGTAGTCGGATCGTCAAAGTCGACTTCCACCAAAGCGAAATCCACCATCTCATCGAAAGACAGGACACCTTTGCCTCTATCAAGTGGTATCAGATTTCCAGGTTGCTCGGTGAGATTTTACAGTTTTTCGTAGTTTAGATCGAGTCTGTTCTTCATACCTACAGTCCACGAAAAAGCCACAAAAAAAATTAGGGTTAGTTCATCATATCCGAACCAATCTGAGCCTTTGCATAATCTTTTTAGGGTTTTGCTTTGTTGAATTTGCGGTTGCATCGTCGTGTCTAGTTGCTGGTCTTAGAGTCTAGTCTTTTAGAGTTTCGAGTTCTGGTCATAAGTTGTCACGCCGCCGCCGCACCATCATCATCGCCCCTGCCATCTACCACCACCGCTTATCCGCCACCGCTCCGAATCCGTAACCATATACCACCACCGATCCATATTCCTAAACTGAAATTGAATATTCCACCATTTGAGGGTAGATATGTTCCTGATATATATCTTACTTGGGAGTTAGAAACTGAACAACGATTTACATGTTTACAATATCCTGAGGAGAGACGAGTTGCTGCTGCTGTTTGTGCTTTCACTAGTTTTGCATGTGTATGGTGGTCTGAACATTGTAGATTATATCCTATTCCAACTACTTGGGCTGCTTTGAAAACTGCTATGCGTACGCGTTGGGTTCCACCATATTATCAACGTGAATTGCTTCAAAAATTGCAGCGTTTAAGACAAGGAAAAAATTCTGTAGAAGAATATTATCAGGAATTACAAACTGGCATGATTCGATGTGGTATTGTTGAGGAGAATGAAGCTATGCTTGCACGTTTTCTGGGTGGATTAAATAGAGAGATTCAGACCATTCTAGACTATAAGGAGTATACTAATATCACTCGTTTATTCCATCTTGCTTGTAAAGCTGAACGTGAAGTGCAGGATCGACAAGCATTGGCGCGAACTAACTTTTCTGCAGGCCGACCTTCCTCATGGACGCCGCGTGCATCTTCTACTTCAACTGCACCAGCACCTCAATCAGGTGCCTCCTACAGCCGTGATACAAGAAAACAGGAACAACCACCATTATCTGCCAAGAGCGCACCTGCTGGGCCTGCACAGAGTTCTTCTTCTTCCAGGGCATCAACTGGTCACACAAGTGATATTATTTGTCGTCGTTGTAAGGGAGGAGGTCATTATGCGAGAGAATGCAAATCTCCCCGTGTGATGATTGCTACCGCGGATGGTGGATATGAGTCCGCTAGTGACTATGATGAGGAGACTTTGGCTCTTATTACACGTGAAGAACATGGTGGAGATGATTCTGATCATGAGACGCAATACATGGCTCCTGAAGACGCTGACAGGTATGAATGTTTAGTTGCTCAACGTGTTTTGAGTGTGCAGGTCACATAAGCTGAGCAAAATCAGAGGCACAATTTGTTCCATACCAAGGGTGTTGTGAAGGAACGTTCTGTGCGCGTCATAATAGACGGAGGGAGCTGCAACAACTTGGCTAGCATGGAGATGGTGGAGAAGCTTTCTCTCACCACAAGACCACATCCACATCCTTACTACATCCAATGGTTCAACAACAGCGGCAAGGTTAAGGTAACACGTACTGTTCGTGTGCATTTTAGTATCTCTACATATGCTGATTATGTTGATTGTGATGTGGTACCTATGCAAGCATGTTCCTTATTACTTGGTAGACCATGGCAATTTGATAAAAATTCTGTACACCATGGTAGAAACAATCACTATACTCTTGTTCATAAGGATAAAAATATTACTTTGCTTCCTATGACTCCTGATTCCATTTTGAAAGATGATATTAATAGAGCTAATAAAGCAAAACAGGAGAAGAATAAGAGTGAAAATCAGATTGTGGCAAAAGAATTTGAGCAACAAATGAAGCCTAATAATAAACCATCTAGTGTTGCTTCTGAAATTAAATTGAAATGTGCATGTTTATTTGCCACCAAATCTGATATTTGATGAGGACATCAATACAATTGTTACACCCACAGCCCCTGCTGCTATACATACTGGACCAATTACTAGAGCTCGTGCACGCCAACTAAATTACCAGGTACTTTCATTTCTTGGTAATGATTTTAATGTTCATGAGAATATGATGCTGCCTAAATTGGATACATTTGTTTTGCTTACAAATGAAGGGCCTAGCTTGGAGAAGGATGAACATTGGAGCAAGAACAAGCATGGAGATGATGGCATGCGCAAGGGGAACAAGAACGGAGTTACAAGTGATGATTTCAGGACTTTGAAGCCACCATAATGGGTGCATGAAGCCTTGGACGAAATATACAAGATGCCACTTCATAAATTTCGTCCCGAGGCTATTTTAGGTGCTGCGTCACCTTATTATTGGGCCAGGCCCATGTAATTTCGAAATACATAAGTATAAGCTATTTTTAGAGTCCGTATGTGTGGGGAAACAAGAGATAGGGTTGATTTCGGACCCCTCCACCAAGGGCCACGAAATTCCCCCCCTCTTCCTCCATATATACAGCGCTTAGGGCATCGTTTAGACTTTGGGTTTTGTTTAGATTAAAAGTTCGCCATAGTTGCAACTTCGCGTACTTCGTTTGTGTTCAACGACCAAACAAAGGCGTCACAGAACCCCACCTTGATCAATAAAGCTTTCATCTTATGATGAGGACATGACTACCTTGGATATGACCAAAAATATTGCATATATGCATATTTGTCAGGTGATTTCTAGTGCAAACTATTCAATAATCTATTTATGTTATCCAGAACAAAAATACTTCACACACTTTTGTGTTTTGTCTAATTGCAGGTGTATGGGACATTTGTACAATCCACATATGAAGATAAGGAAAAAAGAGATGTTTATTTGCTGTCCAAAAAGTTCTCTCACGTCACTTTTGGCCCAAGAGAAGATAGAGTCCAAGTCTCTCACGTTCTGGATTCAGATTCGGACTGCACAGACATACCTGACTCAAAACGCACACAAGTTTTTCATACGGACTCCGAATTGGGTGATTCTTTTTTTGTTGGAAACTAGATTTCGTGCACTTTCCAACCCAATTGGAAGCACCTTCAAATTCGTCCGGAGCGTTGAGTTGTGGACGAAACAATCTGATGCTGCAGCAGAATCCGAGTCAAACTACAAGTCCAAAGGTGTTACATCACCTCCACTTGGGCCCATTGGCCTTGTACGACCTAGATTTAGTTTTAGGCTGCCTTGGGACGTCCTCCCACCTCCTTGGCCGCCACCCCTTGCTCCTATATAAGTAGATCCATCTAGTAGCTTTTTCCTTGGGATTTGTTTAGTTAAAAGTTAGCCATTGCAACTTCGTGTACTTCGTTTGTGTCCAACGACCAGACCAAGACCGTTTCCGGATCCCCACCATTATCAATACTTCATATATATTTGCAATATTCAGATTGCTTTATCATACTCTTGCTCGTTCTTCGATTGCTTGCAGGAATAGACCTTCGTGGTCAGGCTGACCGTGCTTCCAGCATTGTCAGTAACCTCAGGAGATTGGTTTAGCGATTGCTAAGGCGCAACGTCGTGCACGTTTGTAGTCGGATCGTCAAAGTCGTCTCCACTAAATCGATAGTTATCATCTCATCGAAAGATCGGGACCCTCGCCTCTACCAAGTGGTATCAGTTTTCAGGTTGCTCGGTGAGATTTTACAGTTTTTCATAGTTTAGATCGCATTTGTCATTCATACCTACAGTCCATGAAAAAGCCATAAAAAAGTTAGATCTGTTCATCATTTATCCAAGCCAGTCTGAGCCTTTGCAATTTTCTATTCATTGCTTGCATAGTTGAATTATCGGTTGCATCGTCGTGTTAGTTGCTGGTCTTAGTGTCTAGTTCCTTTAGAGTTTCGAGTTCTGTTCACATTAGTCACGCCGTCGCTGCATCATTATCCCTTCCGCTGTCCACCATCCCATCCATTAATTTCCACCACGTGCTACGCACTGTTCATTGTCATAATCATAGTTGAGGTCATTCACATCTTCGCCTGATCCAATCTGCATCTTATCTAGTTTGTCTTGGAAAGAGAAAAAAAAAGATAGAGAAAAAAAAAGAGAGGAAAAAAAAAGAAAAAAAGAGAGAAGAAAAAGAAAAAAAAGCGTGAGAAAAAAAAGAGAGAAGAAAAAAAAATTGGATCTATCTAGAATCAATCTCGTACCTGAATTCGGATTGGAATCTGTTTTGCGCACTGTTCAGTAAAACAGGTGTATCTTCCTCATACGAAGTCCGTTTTGGCTCCGTGAGTACTCAAATTGAAGATAGCAACGAGCCGCATCTAAATAGTTGCAGAAGCTAGTTAAATATTTGACACCTCAAAATCGGCTTCTAAATAGGTCTTTTTGCCCTCCGAAGTTCATGAACACAGCTTGTTCCAATTTTTCAGGCCAGTTTTAGAATTCTTTGACTCCTCATATCAACTCGGAATTGAGTGATTCTTTTTGCATTGGAAAGCTTGAGTTAGTAGTATTCTTTGAAAGAATTTATCAGAAAATTGTCTCAAACTTTTCAAGAGGAAAGTTGGAGAGAGAGTTGTTGTATATCCTGCTTGGCAGTTGTTTTTCATCATTATCTTCACTCCCGTTGTGATCTTCACTTATATCTTGCTGTCAAGAGCTACTTAGTATCCTTCATTGATGCTAGTTGTGCTATGCCGTGACCTTATTAGTGTTCTAGGCTCGCGTCTCTAGTCCGGTCTAGCCTAGGACCAGCACAGTACCGTCGTTGAGCGTTTATTCAACATTGCATCTTTGAATTGATTATTGCTAATCTTTTGCTACCATATATAGCCAACCCAGCTCCACATATTTCTACACCGTGTATACGTACGCTCCCCTGGCAATCGCTTTACTCAATATTCGGAGTTACTTGACACCGCTGGTTGCCGATCACCGCCTGCTGCGTGGTAAGAACTTGTAAGACATTGATATTTGCTTTACTGTGAGCGTTTTACCACCACATCCTAGTAGTTATACGAACATTATTTTTGGGTTTTGTTTCTTGTTCTACTAATCATGACTGGATCCAGAGTCAATTCATGGGCTTTGTCGATCGCGGGAGACATGCCACCACCTTTGCAAATACCACAACCGTCACGAGAGGTGCACAAACATCCAAATGCACATGATCAGGTTAATGTATCTATACCACCATTTAATGGCCGTTTTAAACCTGCTTTATATATTGAATGGGAGTTCGACATAAAAAATATATTTGCTTCCCATAATTTCGATGAACATAAAAAGGTTAAGGTTGCGGTTGGTTCTTTCACTGGTTATGCTTTGGTTTGGTGGAGTGAATATTGTCGGTTACACCCTGATTATATACCTACTACTTGGGATGATTTGAAACTTGCCATGCGACATACTTTCGTCCCTGCTTATTATACTCGTGACATGATTAAGAAGTTGCAACACTTAAAACAAGGTAGTAAAACTGTAACAAAATATTATGATGATTTACAAACTACCTTGTTGCATTCCTCTTTAGAAGAAAGTGAAGATGATTTTATGGATAGATTTTGGGGAGGGTTAAACCATGATATTCAAGAGATACTAATTCATGAAGAGTGTTATCCTATGGACCATTTGTTTCATCTTGCTTGCAAAGCTGAACAGGAAATAAAACGACGTGTTGGCCACGAGGAGAACAAGCGCACGGTGCACATTCCAAGAGTTGATATGATTGTTCCTTCAACTACTAGGCATACTATGACAACCACATCCGTTGTTGTCAGGACTACATCACCTCCACCATGTGACACATCGCCCCCGAGAGTGGCTACATCATCTGAGTTGATCATAAGAGGTAATGACAAAGGTACTTATCTTCCATCTCTACATGAGAATGATGAATGCCTTGTCAATTTGAATGCACCATTTGATGAGCTACCCACTACTTTGATCACACCACCTATTTTAGAGGACTACGTTGATAATTTGACTTTGCCATGTGATCAAACAACTGAAATACCAACAATTTTGAGTGCACCCATTGAATTAACTATTGATGCAAAAGAACCAATGTTTAATCATTTTGATATGACCTCTAATCTTGGTGATGATTCTGTGTTGAATGACTTATTGCATGTTTGCTTATTTAAGCATGTTGTAGCATGTAAATTTGATGCAAGTAAGGTTTATTCACCAATGTTGGGATGGTTTAATGATGAACATTGTCAATCTTTTGAAATGAATAAGAGCTTCACTTATATGTGCAAACTGAGTTGCAATATTTTCATGCCTTCTACTTCTTGTGCTAATTTTTTGGCTTTAGATTTTATGAACTATGCAAATTACTCATCTATTCATGTGTCATATATGCAAAAATCAAGGAAAGTAAAAATGTATGACATATACATATACAACATGTACACCTTGTCTCTTTTGTTAGCCACATTTCAGATTAAGCAACGCCGAGGACGGCTTTATTTTCAAGAAGGGGAGGATGATGAGGACATGACTACCTTGGATATGACCAAAAATATTGCATATATGCATATTTGTCAGGTGATTTCTAGTGCAAACTATTCAATAATCTATTTATGTTATCCAGAACAAAAATACTTCACACACTTTTGTGTTTTGTCTAATTGCAGGTGTATGGGACATTTGTACAATCCACATATGAAGATAAGGAAGAAAGAGATGTTTATTTGCTGTCCAAAAAGTTCTCTCACGTCACTTTTGGCCCAAGAGAAGATAGAGTCCAAGTCTCTCACGTTCTGGATTCAGATTCGGACTGCACAGACATACCTGACTCAAAACGCACACAAGTTTTTCACACGGACTTCGAATTGGGTGATTCTTTTTTTGTTGGAAACTAGATTTCGTGCACTTTCCAACCCAATTGGAAGCACCTTCAAATTCGTCCGGAGCGTTGAGTTGTGGACGAAACAATCTGATGCTGCAGCAGAATCCGAGTCAAACTACAAGTCCAAAGGTGTTACATCACCTCCACTTGGGCCCATTGGCCTTGTACGACCTAGATTTAGTTTTAGGCTGCCTTGGGACGTCCTCCCACCTCCTTGGCCGCCACCCCTTGCTCCTATATAAGTAGATCCATCTAGTAGCTTTTTCCTTGGGATTTGTTTAGTTAAAAGTTAGCCATTGCAACTTCGTGTACTTCGTTTGTGTCCAACGACCAGACCAAGACCGCTTCCGGATCCCCACCATTATCAATACTTCATATATATATTTGCAATATTCAGATTGCTTTATCATACTCTTGCTCGTTCTTCGATTGCTTGCAGGAATAGACCTTCGTGGTCAGGCTGACCGTGCTTCCAGCATTGTCAGTAACCTCAGGAGATTGGTTTAGCGATTGCTAAGGCGCAACGTCGTGCACGTTTGTAGTCGGATCGTCAAAGTCGTCTCCACCAAATCGATAGTTATCATTTCATCGAAAGATCGGGACCCTCGCCTCTACCACAAATGCACATGATCAGGTTAATGTATCCATACCACCATTTAATGGCCGTTTTAAACCTGCTTTATATATTGAATGGGAGTTCGACATAAAAAATATATTTGCTTCCCATAATTTCAATGAACATAAAAAGGTTAAGGTTGCGGTTGGTTCTTTCACTAGTTATGCTTTGGTTTGGTGGAGTGAATATTGTCGGTTACACCCTGATTATATACCTACTACTTGGGATGATTTGAAACTTGCCATGCGAAATACTTTCGTCCCTGCTTATTATACTCGTGACATGATTAAGAAGTTGCAACACTTAAAACAAGGTAGTGAAACTGTAACAAAATATTATGATGATTTACAAACTACCTTGTTGCATTCCTCTTTAGAAGAAAGTGAAGATGATTTTATGGATAGATTTTGGGGAGGATTAAACCGTGATATTCAAGAGATACTAATTCATGAAGAGTGTTATCCTATGGACCATTTGTTTCATCTTGCTTGCAAAGCTGAACAGGAAATAAAATGACGTGTTGGCCACGAGGAGAACAAGCGCACGGTGCACATTCCAAGAGTTGATATGATTGTTCCTTCAACTACTAGGCATACTATGACAACCACGTCCGTTGTTGTCAGGACTACATCACCTCCACCATGTGACACATCGCCCTCGAGAGTGGCTACATCATCTGAGTTGATCATAAGAGGTAATGACAAAGGTACTGATCTTCCATCTCTACATGAGAATGATGAATGCCTTGTCAATTTGAATGCACCATCTGATGAGCTACCCACTACTTTGATCACACCACCTATTTTAGAGGACTACGTTGATAATTTGACTTTGCCATGTGATCAAACAACTGAAATACGAACAATTTTGAGTGCACCCATTGAATTAACTATTGATGCAAAAGAACCAATGTTTAATCATTTTGATATGACCTCTAATCTTGGTGATGATTCTGTGTTGAATGACTTATTGCATGTTTGCTTATTTAAGCATGTTGTAGCATGTAAATTTGATGCAAGTAAGGTTTATTCACCAATGTTGGGATGGTTTAATGATGAACATTGTCAATCTTTTGAAATGAATAAGAGCTTCACTTATATGTGCAAACTGAGTTGCAATATTTTCATGCCTTCTACTTCTTGTGCTAATTTTTTGGCTTTAGATTTTATGAACTATGCAAATTACTCATCTATTCATGTGTCATATATGCAAAAATCAAGGGAAGTAAAAATGGATGACATATACATATACAACATGTACACCTTGTCTCTTTTGTTAGCCAGATTTCAGATTAAGCAACGCCGAGGACGGCTTTATTTTCAAGAAGGGGAGGATGATGAGGACATGAATACCTTGGATATGACCAAAAATATTGCATATATGCATATTTGTCAGGTGATTTCTAGTGCAAACTATTCAATAATCTATTTATGTTATCCAGAACAAAAATACTTCACACACTTTTGTGTTTTGTCTAATTGCAGGTGTATGGGACATTTGTACAATCCACATATGAAGATAAGGAAGAAAGAGATGTTTATTTGCTGTCCAAAAAGTTCTCTCACGTCACTTTTGGCCCAAGAGAAGATAGAGTCCAAGTCTCTCACGTTCTGCATTCAGATTCGGACTGCACAGACACACCTGACTCAAAACGGACACAAGTTTTTCATACGGACTCCGAATTGGGTGATTCTTTTTTTGTTGGAAACTAGATTTCGTGCACTTTCCAACCCAATTGGAATCACCTTCAAATTCGTCCGGAGCGTTGAGTTGTGGACGAAACAATCTGATGCTGCAGCAGAATCCGAGTCAAACTACAAGTCCAAAGGTGTTACATCACCTCCACTTGGGCCCATTGGCCTTGTACGACCTAGATTTAGTTTTAGGCTGCCTTGGGACGTCCTCCCACCTCCTTGGCCGCCACCCCTTGCTCCTATATAAGTAGATCCATCTAGTAGCTTTTCCTTGGGATTTGTTTAGTTAAAAGTTAGCCATTGCAACTTCGTGTACTTCGTTTGTGTCCAACGACCAGACCAAGACCGCTTACGGATCCCCACCATTATCAATACCTCATATATATTTGCAATATTCAGATTGCTTTATCATATTCTTGCTCGTTCTTCGATTGTTTGCAGGAATAGACCTTCGTGGTCAGGCTGACCGTGCTTCCGGCATCGTCAGTAACCTCAGGAGATTGGTCTAGCGATTGCTAAGGCGCAACGTCGTGCACGTTTGTAGTCGGATCGTCAAAGTCGTCTTCACCAAATCGATAGTTATCATCTCATCGAAAGATCGGGACACCCTCGCCTCTATCAATATGGTAGCAAAAGATTAGCAATAATCAATTCAGAGATGCAATGTTGAATAAACGCTCAACGACGGTACTGTGCTGGTCCTAGGCTAGACCAAACTAGAGACGCGAGCCTAGAACACTAATGAGGTCACGTCGTAGCACAACTAGCATCAATAAAGGATATGAAGTAGCTCTGGACAGCAAGATATAAGTGAAGATCACAATAGCAGTAGACCTATTTAGAAGCTGATGTTGAGGTGCAAATACTGAACTAGCTTCTGCAACTATTTAGATGCGGCTCGTCGCTAGCTTTCATTTGAGTACTCGCGGAGCCAAAACAGAGTTCATATGAAGAAGTTATGCCTGTTTTACTGAATAGTGCACAAAACAGATTCCAATCCGAATTCAACTACGAGATTGAGTCTAGATAGATCCGAATTTTGTTTTTTTTTTCTCCTCTCTTTTTTTTCTCACATTTTTTTTCTTTTCCTTTCTTTTTTTTCTCTGACTTTTTTTTACTTTTTTTTCTCTCATTTTTTTCTCTATCTTTTTTTCTCTCTCCCTCTTTCCAAAACAAACTAGATAAGATGTAGATTGGATCAAGCGAAGATGGGAACGATCTCAACTATGATTATGACAATGAATGGTGGGTAGCACGTGGAGGAAATTGATGGATGGGTGGTGGACAGCGGAAGGGATAATGATGCAGCAGCGACGTGACTAATATGAACAGAACTCGAAACTCTAAACGACCTAGACACTAAGACCAGCAACTCGACACGACGATGCAACCGATAATTCAACTATGCAAGCAATGAAAAGAAAATTGCAAAGGCTCAGACTGGCTTGGACAAAGGATGAATAGATCTAACTCTTTTTTGTGGATTTTTCTTGGACAATAGGTAAGAAAATAAATCTAATCTAGGAAAACTGGAAATTCTCACCGAGCAACCTGAAAACTGATACCACTTGATAGAGGCGAGGGTCCCGTTCTTTCGATGAGATGATAACTATCGATTTGGTGGAGACAACTTTGACGATCCGACTACAAACGTGCACGACGTTGCGCCTTAGCAACCGCTAAACCAATCTCCTGAGGTTACTGACGATGCTGGAAGCACGGTCAGCCTGACCACGAAGGTCTATTCCTGCAAGCAATCGAAGAACGAGCAAGAATATGATAAAGCAATCTGAATATCGCAAATATATATGAAGTATTGATAATGGTGGGGATCCGGAAGCGGTCTTGGTCTGGTCGTTGGACACAAACGAAGTACACGAAGTTGCAATGGCTAACTTTTAACTAAACAAATCACAAGGAAAAAGCTACTAGATGGATCTACTTATATAGGAGCAAAAGGGTGGCGGCCAAGGAGGTGGGAGGACGTCCGAAGGAAGCCTAAAACTAACCCTAGGTCGTACAAGGCTCATGGGCCCAAGTGGAGGTGATGCAACACCTTTGGGCTTGTAGTTTGACTCGGATTCTGCTGCAACATCAGATTGTTTCGTCCGTAACTCAACGCTCCGGACGAATTTGAAGGTGAATCCAATTGGGATGGAAAGAGCACGAAATCTAGTTTCCAACAAAAAAAGAATCACCCAATTCGGAGTCCGTATGAAAAAGTTGTTGGCGTTTTGAGTCAGGTATGTCTGTGCAGTCCGAATCTGAATCCAGAACGTGAGAGACTTGGACTCTATCTTCTCTTGGCCCAAAAGTGACGTGAGAGGACTTTTTGAACACAACCTAAACATCTCCTTTTCCCTTATCTTCATATGTGGATTGTACAAATGTCCCATACACCTGCAATTAGACAAAACACAAAAGTGTGTGAATGTTTTTGTTCTGGATAACATAAATAGACTATTGAATAGTTTGCATTAGAAATCACCTGACAAATATGCATGTATGCAATATTTTTGGTCGTATCCAAGGTAGTCATGTCCTCATCACATAGCAAGCATATCATCATGAGATTTAGTCAAGAAATTTGTACATGATATGCAAGGACTATCAACACAAGCATGTGAAACATTTGGAGTGCTCGAAGTGCTAGAGTCCAAAGATGAAGCATTGCAATAATATAGTGATGAAGGATCATCCACAATAAGCATACTATCATCATTGCAATGACCAACACTACTCACCATATCATTACCTTGTGGCAAACCACATGTAGGTGAAGTAGAAGAAGTTGAGAAGACAATACGACCGGTGGTGGAGGGAGAACAATCATCCCCACAAATCTTGGACACACCATATTTATCTTGAAGCTTTGTCCATAACTCATGAGCATCCCGGAACGGCATGAGTTGAAATATAACTACATTGCTCAAAGCATCAAAAAGCACATTAGAAGCTTGAGCATTGAGATAAGAGTTTTTCTCATCCTCTAAAGATAATCTTTGGGGTTCCTTTGGAGGAGAAAAACCCATATCTACAATTCGCTCTAAATTTGGGTCCATGACCCTAAAGAGGTTAAGCATGCGAATTACCCAAACATCAAAATTTGTGCCATCGAAACTAAGAGTGTCAAAGAATCCTAATCCCCTAGTCGACATCTTTACTCTCTAGGTGGTTAAGCCCAACAAAGAGATACAAGGCTCTGATACCAATTGAAAGATCGAGGATGTTGCCTAGAGTGGGGGGGTGAATAGGCGCTTTAAAATAATTATGGTTTAGGCTTGAACAAATGCGGAATAAACCTAGCGGTTAATTTGTCAAGCACAAAACCTACAACAACTAGGCTCACCTATGTGCACCAACAACTTATGCTAAGAAAGATAAGCAACTATGTGATAGCAAGATATATGACAAAGAACAATATGGCTATCACAAAGTAAAGTGCATAAGTAAAGGGACTCGGGTAAGAGATAACCGAGGCATGCGGAGACGACGATGTATCCCGAAATTCACACCCTTGCGGATGCTAATCTCCGTTTGGAGCGGTGTGGAGGCACAATGCTCCCCAAGAAGCCACTAGGGCTACCGTAATCTCCTCACGCCCTCGCACAATGCAAGATGTCATGATTCCACTAAGGGACCCTTGAGGGCAGTCACTGAACCCATACAAATGGCGACCCTTGGGGGCGGTCACCGAACCCGTACACTTTGGCAACCCTTGGGGGCGGTCACCGGTACCCGTCAAATTGCTCGGGGCGATCTCCACAACCTAATTGGAGACCCCGACGCTTGCCCGGAGCTTTACACCACAATGATTGAGCTCCAAACACCACCAACTGTCTAGGGCGCCAAGGCACCCAAGAGGAACAAGCTCTAGGGTGCCCAAACACCCAAGAGTAATAAGCTTCTCAAACTGAACTTTCACGTATCACCGAGGAGAACTCAAACCGATGCACCAAATGCAATGGCAAGGGCACACGGAGTGCCCAAGTCATTCTCTCCCAAATCCCACCAAAGCAACTAATGCTAGGGAAGAAAATGAGAGGAAGAACGAAAGAAGAACACGAAGAACTCCAAGATCTAGATCCAAGGGGTTCCCCTCACTTAGAGGAGAAAGTGATTGGTGGAAACGTGGATCTAGATCTCCTCTCTCTTTTCCCCTAAAAACTAGCAAGAATCCATGGAGGGATTGAGAGATAGCAAGCTCGGGGAATGTCAACAATGGGGGAAGAACACAAGCTCAAAGGATTAGGTTCAATGGGGAAGAAGACCCCCTTTTATAGGTGGAGAAAAATCCAACCGTTATGCTCACAGCCCGCACAGAGCGGTACTACCCCTTCGAAACACAACAACGAGGAGCCAAAAAGGCCAGAAGAACCGTCAGAGCGGTAGTATCGCTCGTCCTCATGGTACTACCGCTCGACCTCACAGTACTACTGCAAATGGTAGCGGCACTACTGCTTGCGAGCGGTACTAAAAAAATACTTCTGTGCCTACTTCCGCTTAGCAAAACATAAGATTTTGGTCCGGAGCGGTACTACCGCTTAGGAGCCGCGGTAGTACTGCTCTAGAGCGGTACTACCGTTCAGGAGCCGCGGTAGTACCGCTCTGGAGCGGTAGTAAAAAATTACATCCGCTCTAGTCGCGGTAGTACCGCTGCAACCTTTACCAAAACAGCCACAACTTTTGCAAACGGACTCCGAATTCAACGAAACCAAGTTTGTTGGAAAGCTAACGACATGGGCTAACACAATATTGATAGAAATATCAAGAATAAGCAAATGAGGAAAGTCCCATAAGAAAATGGTAAGAACCCTTCATCGGATAAGACCGGTAAAACCTCCAACACCGAAAGCATCATAGAAGACGCATGCGAACTCCGTTTTCGATGAACTCAAGCTTGTCATCAAGATGACCATAAGCTCTAAGACTCACAAAGATAACCAAACAAGAACCAAGAAACATGATGCAAGGATGCAATGGTTTGAGCTCTCTACTAACGATACGATCAAGCTACCAACTTGAGAGCCCCCCCTTGATAGTACGACAAACGATCCTATAACTCGGTTTCCCAACTACCACCACGAGACTGGTAAAATAGAAAACCTATCAAGGGAAAACCTTTGCCTTGCACATGGTCCACTTGAGCTTGATGAAGACGATCTTGACTCCCTCAAGTTGGACCACCTTTCTTGATTGCGTTGGCTCGATGAAGACTAGATGATTGCTCCCCCATAGTCAACTATGGGTGAGCCACTCTTAGGCACATCTTCACAAGTCCATTGACATCGCAATGGATGGCAAAATTCAAGAACTTGATCTCTTCTTGATGCTCCACTTGAACTTGCACACGGCAATCTTGATGATGATCACCAGTTGATGTCATCCTTTCCATGGGTTGTATGATATCTGCCTCTTGACGCAAGCCCATGGACACGTACCGAACCCCACATAGAACTCTCACATAGACCATGGGTTAGTACACAAAGTGCAATGGACAATGCTTACCATACCATGGGATCACTTGATCCCTCTCGGTACATCTTCTACGCTTTGTGAGTTGATCAACTTAATTCACTCTTGACTTAGTCTTGATCAACCTTGAATCTTTCCAACTCTCTTCATTTGGATGATGTCTTGAAGGTAGACATGAATGATCACACAATCTTCTTCTTCAAGACATGCTTGCAATAAGCTCAACACTCACTGACCGATCTTTGGATAATTCCTTAATAGCACCGTGGTCATCACAAACTCTCCTTGAGACCAACAAATGGACTCCAAGAAAAGCCTATGGACAAACCCTTCAAATATAACTCAAGGCAACCATTAGTCCATAGAGATTGTCATCAATTGCCAAAACCAAACATGGGGGCACGACATGTTCTTTCAGCAGGAAGATCAGAGATTGAAGAAGCACGTCGGCCGTTGGATGGACATCCAACAGTCACTGCTGCTAGAATCGTGTGTTGACTGACAAAGCCTTGCGTAAACAAGTCAGCCTCAAAATCTGTGGCGTGTACAACCCATTTGCTATTATTTTTTATAATTTTTACTCATTTTCTAATTCATATGGAAATTATTGCAGCCCATTTTCCATATTTAGAATTGCTGCCCATTTTCTGGTCTATACGAGGGTTAAAAAATTAACTAAATATGTGCGAAATTTTGAAAATTAGCAAATTTTGGCCGGGGAACAAAATATTCTTAATCCAGAAATTAGTAGCCATACTAAAACAAATTTAAAAATAAATTAGTACTATGTCATGTTAAGTCCAATGAAATACTATAAAATATCAGTGAAGAACAAAAACAAAAAAAAGAAACTAATATCCTATTTGCTATATTTTTTTGGAATTTTCAACCCCTTTGATATTACTCTTAACAGACACTGACCATACTCTTTGGCCAGGCCAGAATGCATCCCTCCTCGTCTTGAAAGATTTGCAGCCTAGTAAGTCGAAGAAAACAAATAGGCCTAGCTTGGGTATTCTTCAAAAAGAAATACTGGGCTACCTATTTTCCCAAAGAAAAACCTGCTAGGCTGGTCATGTTGTTAGACGGGCCACAAAGACCGCACAACCCAGTTTATAGCCTGCTCCTCCGAATTACTACTCAAAACAAAAGTTGTGCAATTCCATCATTAATTGACTATACGTTAAAAATGATGTGGGTCCCGGATATCAGCAGGGTGGATTAGAGTAAAAAACGAGGGGTGCATCTGAGTAGTAAGAGGCGCTTGCTTGTGTTCGGGAGTGGACCTGGTGGGTCCGTACTATCATACTCACAACTACAATTCTCTCCCGATTCACTATGTTGACAGGGACCGTTTCGAAAAAAACTATGTTGGCAGGGCCGGACGGTGGCGCCGTGGCGAGCGCACCAAGGTGGAGGATAAAGTGCTGTCGCCAATGTGCTAGGCTGGGTTGGACATTCTTATTGAAAAATAAAAATGGACCGGAACTATTTACGACGTTGACTACGATTTGCATGGGTCCGCTGGTTGCAGAAAAAAAATGCTGGGAGAAAGAAGACTGGTCACTATCTTTGCCTAAGAACAATATCGAATGAATGTAACGACACTATCATAGGAAATAATATCCTCCTGTTAAATCATGAATTTAAAGAACTGGTGCATGAGCATTTAGCTTTATTTATTTACTTACTTATTTATGTTTAGGGGACCATGAGCATGTATGATGTAGGGTGGAACCCTAGGTGGATGATCTTTCACGTTTGGAGGGATCCTACGGGGAATCACGTCGAACACACGGAAGCACAAAGGGGAAACACGGGGAAAACGAGAGGGGGAATCACTAAACCGACATAGAATCAATCACACGAGTGCTAGATCACCGACAACATAGAGTAACATAAGATCCACGATCAACTAAGGTAAGGATACATAGGAACAGTTCTTCTCCGTACGGAGGTCTTGATGGTCTTCCCTAGAAAGGGGTGTTGAATCCGCTTGGGGGATCTTCTCCGAAGAGGTCCTGAGCTCCGAGGAGAAGTAGCCAAGTGGATGAGCAAGGCTCTCACACAAAATATGAGCTAAACCTATGCTGCCCTCGAAAGGAGATGGGGGCGTCCTATTTATAGTCTTAGTGCAAATGGAAGTCGAAACGAAGGGGTACAAGGGCTCCAGCCCGCACGTTCGGTCACTCAGGAGTCGGACGTCCGGAAGGCGTCGGACGTCCGGAGGCTCGGGACGGTCCGGTCGTCCGGGTGCGCTCGGACGTCCGTCGTTTCAGCACTGGTGTAGGCGCATCGGTCATCCGTAGATGGTCGGACGTTCGGAGCTTCTAGAGGGGTCGGACGTCCGGAGGCTGTCGGCCTTCCGTAGTTTTGGCTCGGGTGTTGGTCGTCCGGTCGTCCGGAGCGTCTTGGACATCCGTAGATTCGGTTCGGGTGGCCTGGTACCGGACGTCCGGAGGGTCCGGTCGTCCGTGCCCCGGGACTCGTCGGATGTCCGGACAGGGTCGGACGTCCGATGCCTGTAGCTTCTGCTGCAGCTCTTCTTCTTGTCCATCATGCTTGGGGTCCTCGCCGTCTTGGCTCTTGCAAGTAGTAGACCCTTGGCTCACCTCCATGTACCTGATTACACACAGAGTCTCCGAATGAGGTAGTAGCCATGTCTCGTGAGTAGCAAGAGGGAGTTCGGAGAGGAGCGAGTTCACCTTATCTTCGATAGCCTTAGCTCGGGCTCTTGTCATGGGTCCAAGTGGTGTCGAGGGAGATGTAGGCACGTCCATGGGGATGAGCGAGGGATGCTCCGCATCATCTCCTCCCCCTTGGGAGAGATCCGACCTCGGATCAAAAGGTGCATCACCATGGAAAGGTGCGAGGTCCTTGACGTTGAAGATGTCGCTCACGTTGTACTTGCCTCATGGTAGGTCGATCTTGTAGGCGTTGTCGTTGTAGCGTGCTAGAACCTTGAAAGGTCCATCGGCGCGAGGTAGAAGCTTGGACTTGCGTTTGTTGGGGAAGCGGTCCTTGCATAGATGTAGCCACCCTAGATCACCAATGTTGAATACCATGGGTTGCTTGTTGATGTTGAGCTTGGTCGCTAGTCGTTGTACTTGGCGTTCAATGGTGTGCCTTGTATCTTCGTGCATCTTCTTGATGTAGCTTGCACGAGCACTTGCGTCGAGGTTGGTTCGCTCTTGTAGAGGAAGAGGTAGAATGTCCAATGGGGACAAAGGGTTGAAGCCGTAGATGACCTCGAAGGGGGAGTTGCCGGTCGTGGAATGTCTTGCACGGTTGTAGGCGTACTCGGCGATGGGTAGACACGCCTCCCACTCCTTGATGTTCTTCTTGATCAACACGCGAAGTAGAGTGGAGAGTGTACGGTTCGTCACCTCCGTTTGGACGTCGGTTTGAGGATGGTATGCCGAAGAGAACAATAGCTTGATTCTGAGCTTGGCACATAGGGTCTTCCAAAAGTAACTCAAGAACTTGACGTCGCGGTTCGAGACAATCGTCTTTGGTACTCCATGAAGTCGCAAGATTTCCCTACAAAAGATATTGGCAATATGTGAAGCATCGTCTATCTTGTTGCAAGGAATGAAATGTGCCATTGATGAGGACATCAATATCATTGTTACACCCACAGCCCCTGCTGCTATATATACTGGACCAATTACTAGAGCTCGCGCACGCCGACTAAATTACCAGGTACTTTTGTTTCTTGGTAATGATTCTAATGTTCATGAGAATATGATGCTGCCTAAATTGGATACATTTGTTTTGCTTACAAATGAAGGTCCTAGCTTGGAGAAGGATGAACATTGGAGCAAGAACAAGCATGGAGATGATGGCATGCGCAAGGGGAACAAGAACAGAGTTACAAGTGATGATTTCAGGTCTTTGAAGCCACCATAACGAGTGCATGAAGCCTTGGACGAAATATACAAGATGTCACTTCATAAATTTCGTCCAGAGGCTATTATAGGTTGATAGAGGCAAAGGTGTCCCGTCTTTCGATGAGATGATGGATATCGCTTTGGTGGCAGTCGACTTTGACGATCCGACTACGAACGTGCGAGGACGTCGCGCCTTAGCAATCGCTAAACCAACTCCGAGAGGTTATTGACCACGCCGGAGCACGATCAACCTGACCACGAGGGTCTGTCTCCTGCGAGCAAACGAAGAACAAGCAAGAAACTGAGATTGCAATCTGGATATTACGAATATAAGATGAAAGCTTTATTGATCAAGGTGGGGTTCTGTGACGCCTTTGTCTGGTCGTTGAACACAAACGAAGTACGCGAAGTTGCAGCTAGGGCGAACTTTTAATCTAAACAAAACCCAAAGTCTAAACGGTGCCCTAAGGGCTGTATATATGGAGGAAGAGAGGGGGAATTTCGTGGCCCTTGGTGGAGGGGTCCGAAATCAACCCTATCTCTTGTTTCCCCACACATACGGACTCTAAAAATAGTCTATACTTATGTATTTCGAAATTACATGGGCCTGGCCCAATAAAAAGGTGACGCAGCACCTATAATAGCCTCGGGACGAAATTTATGAAGTGGCATCTTGTATATTTCGTCCAAGGCTTCATGCACCCATTATGGTGGCTTCAAAATCCTGAAATCATCACTTGTATGTCCGTTCTTGTTCCCCTTGCGCATGGCAGGATCTCCATGCTTGTTCTTGCTCCAATGTTCATCCTTCTCCAAGCTAGGCCCTTCATTTGTAAGCAAAACAAATGTATCCAATTTAGGCAGCATCATATTCTCATGAACATTAGAATCATTACCAAGAAATGAAAGTACCTGATAATTTAATTGGCGTGCGCGATCTCTAATAATTGGTCCCGTATATGTAGCAGTAGGGGCTGTGGGTGTAACAATGGTATTGATGTCCTCATCATAGGTGCTGCGTCACCTTTTTATTGGGCCAGGCCCATGTAATTTCGAAATACATAAGTATAGGCTATTTTTAGAGTCCGTATGTGTGGGGAAACAAGAGATAGGGTTGATTTCGGACCCCTCCACCAAGGGCCACGAAATTCCCCCTCTCTTCCTCCATATATACAGCCCTTAGGGCACCGTTTAGACTTTGGGTTTTGTTTAGATTAAAGTTCGCCATAGCTGCAACTTCGCGTACTTCGTTTGTGTTCAACAACCAGACAAAGGCGTCACAGAACCCCACCTTGATCAATAAAGCTTTCATCTTATATTTGCAATATCCAGATTGCAATCTTAGTTTCTTGCTTGTTCTTCGTTTGCTCGCAGGAAACAGACCCTCGTGGTCAGGTTGATCGTGCTCCGGCGTGGTCAATAACCTCTCGGAGTTGGTTTAGCGATTGCTAAGGCGCGACGTCCTCGCACGTTCGTACTCGGATCATCAAAGTCGACTTCCACCAAAGCGATATCCATCATCTCATCGAAAGACGGGACACCTTTGCCTCTATCAAGTGGTATCAGATTTCCAGGTTGCTCGGTGAGATTTTACAGTTTTTCATAGTTTAGATCGAGTCTGTTATTCATACCTACATGATGAGGACATGACTACCTTGGATAAGACCAAAAATATTGCATACATGCATATTTGTCAGGTGATTTCTAATGCAAACTATTCAATAATCTATTTATGTTATCCAGAACAAAAATACTTCACACATTTTTGTGTTTTGTCTAATTGCAGGTGTATGGGACATTTGTACAATCCACATATGAAGATAAGGGAAAAGGAGAAGTTTAGGTTGTGTTCAAAAAGTCCTCTCACGTCACTTTTGGGCCAAGAGAAGATAGAGTCCAAGTCTCTCACGTTCTGGATTCAGATTCGGACTGCACAGACATACCTAACTCAAAACGCCAACAACTTTTTTATACGGACTCCGAATTGGGTGATTCTTTTTTTGTTGGAAACTAGATTTCGTGCTCTTTCCAACCCAATTGGATTCACCTTCAAATTCGTCCAGAGCGTTGAGTTACAGATGAAACAATCTGACATTGCAGCAGAATCCGAGTCAAACTACAAGCCCAAAGGTGTTGCATCACCTCCACTTGGGCCCATGAGCCTTGTACGACCTAGGGCTAGTTTTAGGCTGCCTTGGGACGTCCTCCCACCTCCTTGGCTGCCACCCCTTGCTCCTATATAAGTAGATCCATCTAATAGCTTTTTCCTGGGGATTTGTTTAGTTAAAAGTTAGCCATTGCAACTTCGTGTACTTCGTTTGTGTCCAACGACCAGACCAAGACCGCTTCTGGATCCCCACCATTATCAATACCTCATATATATTTGCAATATTCAGATTGCTTTATCATATTCTTGCTTGTTCTTCGATTGCTTGCAGGAATAGACCTTCGTGGTCAGGCTGACCGTGCTTCCGGCATCGTCAGTAACCTCAGGAGATTGGTTTAGCGATTGCTAAGGCGCAACGTCGTGCACGTTTGTAGTCGGATCGTTAAAGTCGTCTCCACCAAATCAATAGTTATCATCTCATCGAAAGATCGGGACCCTCGCCTCTATCACTACAGTCCACGAAAAAGCCACAAAAAAATTAGGGTTAGTTCATCATATCCGAACCAATCTGAGCCTTTGCATAATCTTTTTAGGGTTTTGCTTTGTTGAATTTGCGGTTGCATCGTCATGTCTAGTTGCTGGTCTCAGAGTCTAGTCTTTTAGAGTTTCGAGTTCGGGTCATAAGTTGTCACGCCGCCGCCGCACCATCATCATCGCCCCTGCCATCTACCACCACCGCTTATCCGCCACCGCTTCGAATCCGTATCCATATACCACCACCACTGTCATATACCACCACCGCTACCATCTACCACCATATATCCACCACCAATCCGAGTTCTTGTCATATTAGGTTTGTTTTCGAGATCCATCTAGATTCCGATTCGTGTTTCCTTGCCGGAGTAGGTTTCGAAAAAAAAAGAGTCCGACAATGATAGAGGCAAAGGTGTCCCGTCTTTCGATGAGATGATGGATATCGCTTTGGTGGAAGTCGACTTTGACGATCCGACTACGAACGTGCGAGGACGTCGCGCCTTAGCAATCGCTAAACCAACTCCGAGAGGTTATTGACCACGCCGGAGCACGATCAACCTGACCACGAGGGTCTGTTTCCTGCGAGCAAACGAAGAACAAGCAAGAAACTAAGATTGCAATCTGGATATTGCGAATATAAGATGAAAGCTTTATTGATCAAGGTCGGGTTCTGTGACGCCTTTGTCTGGTCGTTGAACACAAACGAAGTACGCGAATTTCAGCTATGGCGAACTTTTAATCTAAACAAAACCCAAAGTCTAAATGGTGCCCTAAGGGCTGTATATATGGAGGAAGAGAGGGGGAATTTCATGGCCCTTGGTGGAGGGGTCCGAAATCAACCCTATCTCTTGTTTCCCCACACATACGGACTCTAAAAAATAGCCTATACTTATGTATTTCGAAATTACATGGGCCTGGCCCAATAAAAAGGTGACGCAGCACCTATAATAGCCTCGGGACGAAATTTATGAAGTGGCATCTTGTATATTTCGTCCAAGGCTTCATGCACCCATTATGGTGGCTTCAAAGTCCTGAAATCATCACTTGTAACTCCGTTCTTGTTCCCCTTGCGCATGGCATCATCTCCATGCTTGTTCTTGCTCCAATGTTCATCCTTCTCCAAGCTAGGCCCTTCATTTGTAAGCAAAACAAATGTATCCAATTTAGGCAGCATCATATTCTCATGAACATTAGAATCATTACCAAGAAACGAAAGTACCTGATAATTTAATTGGCGTGCGCGAGCTCTAGTAATTGGTCCCGTATATGTAGCAGTAGGTGATGTGGGTGTAACAATGGTATTGATGTCCTCATCATCCTCCCCTTCTTGAAATGAAGTCGTCCTCGACGGAAACTCATCTTCCTCACCCAAATAAGGCTTCAAATCTGCAATGTTAAAAGTGGGACTAACCCCAAAATCTGCAGGCAGCTCAAGTTTATATGCATTATCATTTATTTTCTCTAACACCTTAAAGGGACCATCAGCACGTGGCATTAGCTTTGATTTGCGCAAATCAGGAAATCTATCCTTACGCAAATGTAACCAAACAAGATCTCCAGGTGCAAACACAACATGTTTTCTACCCTTATCTCCAGCAAGTTTATATTTAGCATTCATACGCTCAATGTTTTCCTTAGTTAACTCATGCATTTTTAAAATCAATTCAGCACGTTGTTTAGCATCAAAATTAACCTTCTCCGAAGATGGAAGAGGCAACAAATCAATAGGTGCACGAGGTAGGAAACCATACACAACTTCAAAAGGGCACATCTTAGTAGTAGAATACAATGAACGATTATAAGAAAATTCAATATGAGGCAAGCATTCCTCCCACATTTTCTTATTATTCTTCAAAACAGCCCTAAGCATAGAAGACAACGTTCTATTGACTACTTCAGTTTGTCCATCAGTTTGGGGGTGACAAGTAGTACTAAAAAGCAGTTTAGTCCCCAACTTAGCCCATAAACATCTCCAAAAGTGGCTAAGAAATTTAGTATCACGATCTGAAACAATAGTATTTGGCACACCATGCAAGCGAATAATTTCACGAGAGAACAAATCAGCAACATGAACAGCATCATTGCTTTTATGACATGGTATAAAGTGTGCCATTTTCGAGAATCTATCCACGACAACAAATATGCTATCCCTCCCCTTCTTTGTTCGAGGTAAACCTAAAACAAAGTCTATAGATATATCCTCCCAAGGAACACTAGGTACAGGCAAAGGCATATATAAACCATGAGGATTGAGTCGTGACTTAGCTTTTTGACATGTAGTGCATCGAGCAATAAAACGCTCAACATCCCGTCTCATCTTTGGCCAAAAGAAATGTGTAGCAAGTACGTCCTTCGTCTTCTTCACACCAAAGTGTCCCATTAATCCTCCTCCATGCGCCTCCTGCAACAACAAAAGACGAACGGAGCTAGCTGGAATGCATAGCTTGTTAGCACGAAACACAAATCCATCGTTAACGACGAACTTGTTCCACATTCTTCCTTCTTTACAATTCTGCATTACATCTTTAAAATCAGCATCATGCACATATTGATCTTTGATGGTCTCCAAACCAAATATTTTGAAGTCAAGTTGTGAAAGCATAGTATAGCGGCGAGACAATGCATCAGCAATAACATTTTCTTTTCCCTTCTTGTGTTTAATGACATAAGGAAAAGTCTCAATGAATTCAACCCATTTAGCATGTCTACGATTCAGTTTAGCTTGACTTTTAATATGTTTCAAAGATTCATGATCAGAATGTATAAAAAATTCTTTGGGCCATAAATAATGTTGCCATGTTTCTAAAGTCCGAACAAGAGCATATAATTCTTTATCATAAGTAGAATAATTCAGACTAGGCCCACTCAATTTTTCAGAAAAGTATGCAACAGGTTTGCCATCTTGTAATAACACACCGCCTAATCCAATTCCACTAGCATCACATTCAAGCTCAAAAGTCTTATTAAAATTAGGAAGTTGGAGTAAAGGAGCATGTGTCAACTTATCTTTCAATACCGAGAAGGCTTCTTCCTGTGCGGTACCCCAAAGAAAAGGCACATCTTTCTTTGTAAGCTCATTGAGAGGTGCAGCAATGGTGCTGAAATCTCTCACAAAACGCCTATAGAATCCAGCGAGGCCAAGAAAACTCCTCACGTGTGTGACCGTTTTGGGCTGCGGCCAACTCTCAATAGCTTCAATCTTGGCTTTATCAACTTCAATTCCCTGTGGAGTAACAACATAGCCAAGAAAAGATACTCGGTCGGTGCAAAAGGTGCACTTCCCAAGGTTACCAAACAAACGTGCATCACGTAGAGCAATAAAAACAGCACGTAAATGTTCCAAATGTTCCTCCAAAGAACTGCTATAAATCAATATGTCATCAAAGTAAACTACCACAAATCGTCCAATGAAAGCACGTAAAACTTCGTTCAATAATCTCATGAAAGTACTAGGTGCATTAGTTAACCCAAAAGGCATGACTAACCACTCATATAATCCAAACTTAGTTTTAAATGCTGTTTTCCATTCATCTCCCAATTTCATACGAATTTGATGGTAGCCACTACGCAAATCAACTTTGGAGAATATTGTAGAGCCACTCAATTCATCAAGCATATCATCTAGCCTAGGAATAGGATGACGATAACGAATAGTAATATTATTAATGCCTCTACAATCAACACACATACGTGATGTACCATCCTTTTTCGGCACTAGAATAATAGGAACAGCACAAGGACTAAGGGATTCGCGTATATAACCTTTGTCGAGAAGCTCTTGTACTTGACGCATAATCTCCTTCGTCTCCTCTGGATTGGTACGGTATGGTGCACGGTTTGGCAGTGAAGCACCGGGAATTACGTCAATCTGATGCTCAATCCCTCGAATAGGCGGTAATCCCGGTGGCACGTCTTGTGGAAAGACGTCAGCGAACTCCTGCAAAATGTTAGTGACAGCAGGAGGCAAAGAGGAAGGCACGTCCTCGAATGAAAATAATGCCTCTTTGCACACAAAAGCATAGCAAACAGATTTGCTGAAATCTAGCTCATCAATATCAGATTTGGTGGCAAATAAACATGCACTTTTCAATTTAATTTCAGAAGCAACACTAGATGGTTTATTATTAGGCTTCATTTGTTGCTCAAATTCTTTTGCCACAATCTGATTTTCACTCTTATTCTTCTCCTGTTGTGCTTTATTAGCTCTATTAATATCATCTTTCAAAATGGAATCAGGAGTCATAGGAAGCAAAGTAATATTTTTATCCTTATGAACAAGAGTATAGTGATTGTTTCTACCATGGTGAACAGAATTTTTATCAAATTGCCATGGTCTACCAAGTAATAAGGAACATGCTTGCACAGGTACCACATCACAATCAACATAATCAGCATATGTAGAGATACTAAAATGCACACGAACAGTACGTGTTACCTTAACCTTGCCGCTGTTGTTGAACCATTGGATGTAGTAAGGATGTGGATGTGGTCTTGTGGTGAGAGAAAGCTTCTCGACCATCTCCATGCTAGCCAAGTTGTTGCAGCTCCCTCCGTCTATGATGACGCGCACAGAACGTTCCTTCACAACTCCCTTGGTATGGAACAAATTGTGCCTCTGATTTTGCTCAGCTTGTGTGATCTGCACACTCAAAACACGTTGAGCAACTAAACATTCATACCTGTCAGCGTCTTCAGGAGCCATGTATTGCGTCTCATTATCAGAATCATCTCCACCATGTTCTTCACGTGTAATAAGAGCCAAAGTCTCCACATCATAGTCACTAGCGGACTCATATCCACCATCCGCGGTAGCAATCATCACACGCGGAGATTTGCATTCTCTCGCATAATGACCTCCTCCCTTACAACGACGACAAATAATATCACTTGTGTGCCCTATTGATGCTATGGAAGAAGAAGAACGCTGTGTAGGACCCGCAGGTGCGCTCTTGGAAGATAATGGTGGTTGTGCCTGTTTTCTTGTATCACGGCTGGAGGTGGCACCGGATGGAGGTGCTGGTGCAGTTGAAGTAGAAGATGCACGTGGTGTCCATGATGAAGGTCGGCCTGCAGAAAAGTTAGTTCGCCCCAATGCTTGTCGATCCTGCACTTCACGTTCAGCTTTACAAGCAAGATGGAATAAACGAGTGATATTAGTATACTCCTTATAGTCTAGAATGGTCTGAATCTCTCTATTTAATCCACCCAGAAAACGTGCAAGCATAGCTTCATTCTCCTCAACAATACCACATCTAATCATGCCAGTTTGTAATTCCTGATAATATTCTTCTACAGAATTTTTCCCTTGTCTTAAACGCTGCAATTTTTGAAGCAATTCACGTTGATAATATGGTGGAACCCAACGCGTACGCTTAGCAGTTTTCAAAGCAGCCCAAGTGATAGAGGCGGGGGTGTCCCGATCTTTTGATGAGATGGTAACTATCGATTTGGTGGAGACGACTTTGACGATCCGACTACAAACGTGCACGACGTTGCGCCTTAGCAATTGCTAAACCAATCTCAAGAGGTTATTGACCACGCCGGTGCACGATCAACCTGACCACGAAGGTCTATTCCTGCAAGCAATCGAAGAAGAAGCAAGAATATGATAAAAGCAATCTGAATATTGCAAATATGTATGAAGTATTGATAAAGGTGGGGATCCGAAAGCGGTCTTGGTCTGGTCGTTGGACACAAACGAAGTACACGAAGTTGCGTTGGCTAACTTTTAACTAAACAAATCCGAAGGAAAAGCTACTAGATGGATCTACTTATATAGGAGCAAGGGGTGGCGGCCAAGGAGGTGGGAGGACGTCCCAAGGCGGCCTAAAACTAAATCTAGGTCGTACAAGGCCAATGGGCCCAAGTGGAGGTGATGTAACACCTTTGGACTTGTAGTTTGACTCGGATTCTGCTGCAGCATCAGATTGTTTCGTCCACAACTCAACGCTCCGGACGAATTTGAAGGTGATTCTAATTGGGTTGGAAAGTGCACGAAATCTAGTTTCCAACAAAAAAAGAATCACCCAATTCGGAGTCCGTATGAAAAACTTGTGTGCGTTTTGAGTCAGGTATGTCTGTGCAGTCCGAATCTGAATCCAGAACGTGAGAGACTTGGACTCTATCTTCTCTTGGGCCAAAAGTGACGTGAGAGAACTTTTTGGACAGCAAATAAACATCTCTTTCTTCCTTATCTTCATATGTGAATTGTACAAATGTCCCATACACCTGCAATTAGACAAAACACAAAAGTGTGTGAAGTATTTTTGTTCTGGATAACATAAATAGATTATCGAATAGTTTGCACTAGAAATCACCTGACAAATATGCATATATGCAATATTTTTGGTCATATCCAAGGTAGTCATGTCCTCATCATCCTCCCCTTCTTGAAAATAAAGCCGTCCTCGGCGTTGCTTAATCTGAAATGTGGCTAACAAAAGAGACAAGGTGTACATGTTGTATATGTATATGTCATCCATTTTTACTTCCCTTGATTTTTGCATATATGACACATGAATAGATGAGTAACTTGCATAGTTCATAAAATCTAAAGCCAAAAAATTAGCACAAGAAGTAGAAGGCATGAAAATATTGCAACTCAGTTTGCACATATAAGTGAAGCTCTTATTCATTTCAAAAGATTGACAATGTTCATCATTAAACCATCCCAACATTGGTGAATAAACCTTACTTGCATGAAATTTACATGCTACAACATGCTTAAATAAGCAAACATGCAATAAGTCATTCAACACAGAATCATCACCAAGATTAGAGGTCATATCAAAATGATTAAACATTGGTTCTTTTGCATCAATAGTTAATTCAATGGGTGCACTCAAAATTGTTGGTATTTCAGTTGTTTGATCACATGGCAAAGTCAAATTATCAACGTAGTCCTCTAAAATAGGTGGTGTGATCAAAGTAGTGGGTAGCTCATCAGATGGTGCATTCAAATTGACAAGGAATTCATCATTCTCATGTAGAGATGGAAGATCAGTACCTTTGTCATTACCTCTTATGATCAACTCAGATGATGTAGCCACTCTCGGAGGCGATGTGTCACATGGTGGAGGTGATGTAGTCCTGACAACAAAGGATGTGGTTGTCATAGTATGCCTAGTAGTTGAAGGAACAATCATATCAACTCTTGGAATGTGCACCGCGCGCTTGTTCTCCTCGTGGCCAACACGTCGTTTTATTTCCTGTTCAGCTTTGCAAGCAAGATGAAACAAATGGTCCATAGGATAACACTCTTCATGAATTAGTATCTCTTGAATATCACGGTTTAATCCTCCCCAAAATCTATCCATAAAATCATCTTCACTTTCTTCTAAAGAGGAATGCAACAAGGTAGTTTGTAAATCATCATAATATTTTGTTATAGTTTCACTACCTTGTTTTAAGTGTTGCAACTTCTTAATCATGTCACGAGTATAATAAGCAGGGACGAAAGTATGTCGCATGGCAAGTTTCAAATCATCCCAAGTAGTAGGTATATAATCAGGGTGTAACCGACAATATTCACTCCACCAAACCAAAGCATAACCAGTGAAAGAACCAACCGCAACCTTAACCTTTTTATGTTCATTGAAATTATGGGAAGCAAATATATTTTTTATGTCGAACTCCCATTCAATATATAAAGCAGGTTTAAAACGGCCATTAAATGGTGGTATAGATACATTAACCTGATCATGTGCATTTGGATGTTTGTGCACCTCTCGTGACGGTTGTGGTATTTGCAGAGGTGGTGGCACGTCTCCCGCGATCGACGAAGCCCATGAATTGACTCTGGATCCTGTCATGATTAGTAGAACAAGAAACAAAACCCAAAAATAATGTTCCTATAACTACTAGGATGTGGTGGTAAAACGCTCACAGTAAAGCAAATATCAATGTCTTACACGTTCTTACCATGCAGCAGGCGGTGATCGGCAACCAGCGGTGTCAAGTAACTCCGAATATTGAGTAAAGCGATTGCCAGGGGAGCGTACGTATACACGGTGTAGAAATATGTGGAGCTGGGTTGGCTATATATGGTAGCAAAAGATTAGCAATAATCAATTCAAAGATGCAATGTTGAATAAACGCTCAACGACGGTACTGTGCTGGTCCTAGGCTAGACCGGACTAGAGACGCGAGCCTAGAACACTAATGAGGTCACGTCGTAGCACAACCAGCATCAATGAAGGATACAAAGTAGCTCTGGACAGCAAGATATAAGTGAAGATCACAACGGCAGTAAAGATAATGATGTGAAACAATAGCCAAGCTGTTTTACTGAATAGTGCACAAAACAGATTCCAATCCGAATTTAGGTACGAGATTGATTCTAGATAGATCCAATTTTTTTCTTCTCTTTTTTTTTCTCACGCTTTTTTTTTCTTTTTCTTCTCCCTCTTTTTCTTTTTTTTCATTCCTTTTTTTCTCTTTTTTTTTCTCTATCTTTTTTTTCTCCCTCTTTCCAAGACAAACTAGATAAGATGCAGATTGGATCAGGCGAAGATGTGAATGACCTCAACTATGATTATGACAATGAACAGTGCATAGCACGTGGTGGAAATTAATAGATGGGATGGTGGACAGCGGAACGGATAATGATGCAGCGGCGGCGTGACTAATGTGAACAGAACTCGAAACTCTAAAGGAACTAGACACTAAGACCAGCAACTGACACGACGATGCAACCGATAATTCAACTATGCAAGCAATGAATAGAAAATTGCAAAGGCTCAGACTGGCTTGGATAAAGGATGAACATATCTAACTTTTTTTTGTGGCTTTTTCTTGGACAATAGGTAAGAAAATAAATCTAATCTAAGAAAAACTGGAAATTCTCACCGAGCAACCTGAAAACTGATACCACTTGATAGAGGCGGGGGTGTCCCGATCTTTCGATGAGATGGTAACTATCGATTTGGTGGAGACGACTTTGACGATCCGACTACAAACGTGCACGACGTTGCGCCTTAGCAATCGCTAAACCAATCTCCAGAGGTTATTGACCACGCCAGTGCACGATCAACCTGACCACGAAGGTCTATTCCTGCAAGCAATCGAAGAACAAGCAAGAATATGATAAAAGCAATCTGAATATTGCAAATATGTATGAAGTATTGATAAAGGTGGGGATCCGAAAGCGGTCTTGGTCTGGTCGTTGGACACAAACGAAGTACACGAAGTTGCGTTGGCTAACTTTTAACTAAACAAATCCCAAGGAAAAGCTACTAGGTGGATCTACTTATATAGGAGCAAGGGGTGGCGGCCAAGGAGGTGGGAGGACGTCCCAAGGCAGCCTAAAACTAAATCTAGGTCGTACAAGGCCAATGGGCCCAAGTGGAGGTGATGTAACACCTTTGGACTTGTAGTTTGACTCGGATTCTGCTGCAGCATCAGATTGTTTCGTCCACAACTCAACGCTCCGGACGAATTTGAAGGTGATTCCAATTGGGTTGGAAAGTGCACGAAATCTAGTTTCCAACAAAAAAAGAATCACCCAATTCGGAGTCCGTATGAAAAACTTGTGTGCGTTTTGAGTCAGGTATGTCTGTGCAGTCCGAATCTGAATCCAGAACGTGAGAGACTTGGACTCTATCTTCTCTTGGGCCAAAAGTGACGTGAGAGAACTTTTTGGACAGCAAATAAACATCTCTTTCTTCCTTATCTTCATATGTGAATTGTACAAATGTCCCATACACCTGCAATTAGACAAAACACAAAAGTGTGTGAAGTATTTTTGTTCTGGATAACATAAATAGATAATTGAATAGTTTGCACTAGAAATCACCTGACAAATATGCATATATGCAATATTTTTGGTCATATCCAAGGTAGTCATGTCCTCATCACCAAGTAGTTGGAATAGGATATAATCTACAATGTTCAGACCACCATACACATGCAAAACTAGTGAAAGCACAAACAGCAGCAGCAACTCGTCTCTCCTCAGGATATTGTAAACATGTAAATCGTTGTTCAGTTTCTAACTCCCAAGTAAGATATATATCAGGAACATATCTACCCTCAAATGGTGGAATATTCAATTTCAGTTTAGGAATATGGACATCATCTCGTACCTGAGGTGATGGTGCAGGCCTACCATTACGAATATATACCTGAGGTCGACCTGCTGGTGGTGGTGCTGGTGGCTGCTCGTAGATCTGATTTTGATCAACCTCATCCTCATAATCGCCCGCATACTCATCATCCTCCTGGGTACCAGCAACAGCAGTAGCAGGAGCCATAGAAGTATCAACAGCAGCACCAACAGTTTGGCCAAACGCAAGAGGAACACGGCTCGCTCGGCGAAGGTCTATTTCGCGACGTGGAGGTAGTCGTTGTTGTTGTTGTTGGAGAGGTGCGTTAGGTGCAGCGGGTGGTGGTGGTGGAAGACGCGCGAGCAATTCATTAAATCTGTTATCGAGCTTTGTTTCGAACGTCTTCTCAAGGCCAGTGATCTTCTCCATGGCCTCTTCAAAATTGTTCAGCACATCTTGCACCTGTTCAGTCATCATTTGCTGAAACTTATCATGAAGCTCCTTGTTCGATAAATTCTCCCAGTCAATCTCGTCGGCTTGTGATCCTGGCATGGTTAGCAGCAATAGAAACACAAAAGAATATGATCCTACAGACTACTAAGAAGTGGTGGTGGTGTATCACAAATCCGTCAAGCAAATCTCAAATTCTTACCAGTTCTTACCCAGCAGCAGGCGGTGATCGGCAACCGTTGTAGTCAAAAAAAACTCTCAAAGCTTGGATAGAGCGATTACCAGGGAGAGTCAAACACACGACGTAGATGTATGTGGAGCTGGGAAGGCTTATAATATGGTAGCAAAAAGGGTCAGCAATAATCAATTCAGAGATGCAAAGTTGAATAAACGCTCAACGACGGTACTGTGCTGGTCCTAGGCTAGACTGTGCTAGAGACGCGAGCCTAGAACACTAACAAAATCACGGCGCGGCACGTAAACAAGGGAAAAGCACACTCTGAATTTTTTTTTGCGCTCTTTTTTTTTGCGCTCTTTTTTTATTTTGCGCTGCTTTTTTTTTTGCGAAAAATCACTATAATGGCGAGTGTCTCAAAACTCTTCCTAGCTCAAACTGACAGGATGGGCACGAAATTTTTTTGACCAATTTTTTTTTTTTGACTGCCCGGACCCAAAAACTGGAAACGGGTCAAAAAAAACTTCCTATAATGGCACCTGTCTCAAAACACTCAGAAACACCTAAAAATAGGATAGCCAGAAATTTTTTCAAAAAATTTTGGGCCTAAACGGAGCGTGGCTACCCGACTCTTTTTTTTTCCGAAACCTACTCCGGCAAGGAAACACGAATCGGAATCTAGATGGATCCCGAAAACAAACCTAATAAGCAAAGAACTCGGATTGGTGGTGGATATATGGTGGTGGTATATGGCAGCGGTGGTGGTAGCGGTGGTAGTATATGGATATGGATCGGTGGTGGTATATGGACACGGATTGGTGGTGGTATATGGATACGGATTCGGTGCGGTGGTGGTAGATGGCAGGGGCGATGATGATGGTGCGGCGGCGGCGTGACAACTTATGACCAGAACTCGAAACTCTAAAAGACTAGACTCTAAGACCAACAACTAGACACGACGATGCAACCGCAAATTCAACAAAGCAAAACCCTAAAAAGATTATGCACGGCTCAGATTGGTTCGGATATGATGAACTAACCCTAATTTTTTTTGTGGCTTTTTCGTGGACTATAGGTATGAAGAACAGACTCGATCTAAACTACGAAAAACTGTAAAATCTCACCGAGCAACCTGGAAATCTGATACCACTTGATAGAGGCAAAGGTGTCCCGTCTTTCGATGAGATGATGGATATCGCTTTGGTGGAAGTCGACTTTGACGATCCGACTACGAACGTGCGAGGACGTCGCGCCTTAGCAATCGCTAAACCAACTCCGAGAGGTTATTGACCACGCCGGAGCACGATCAACCTGACCACGAGGGTCTGTTTCCTGCGAGCAAACGAATAACAAGCAAGAAACTAAGATTGCAATCTGGATATTGCGAATATAAGATGAAAGCTTTATTGATCAAGGTGGGGTTCTGTGACGCCTTTATCTGGTCGTTGAACACAAACGAAGTACGCGAAGTTGCAGCTACGGCGAACTTTTAATCTAAACAAAACCCAAAGTCTAAACGATGCCCTAAGGGCTGTATATATGGAGGAAGAGGGGGGGAATTTCGTGGCCCTTGGTGGAGGGGTCCAAAATCAACCCTATCTCTTGTTTCCCCACACATACGGACTCTAAAAATAGCCTATACTTATGTATTTCGAAATTACATGGGCCTGGCCCAATAATAAGGTGACGCAGGACCTAAAATAGCCTCGGGACGAAATTTATGAAGTGGCATCTTGTATATTTCGTCCAAGGCTTCATGCACCCATTATGGTGGCTTCAAAGTCCTGAAATCATCACTTGTAACTCCGTTCTTGTTTCCCTTGCGCATGCCATCATCTCCATGCTTGTTCTTGCTCCAATGTTCATCCTTCTCCAAGCTAGGCCCTTCATTTGTAAGCAAAACAAATGTATCCAATTTAGGCAGCATCATATTCTCATGAACATTAGAATCATTACCAAGAAACAAAAGTACCTGGTAATTTAGTTGGCGTGCACGAGCTCTAGTAATTGGTCCAGTATGTATAGCAGCAGGGGCTGTGGGCGTAACAATTGTATTGATGTCCTCATCACCTGCTGCTATACATACTGGACCAATTACTAGAGCTCGCGCACGCCAGCTAAATTACCAGGTACTTTTGTTTCTTGGTAATGATTCTAATGTTCATGAGAATATGATGCTGCCTAAATTGGATACATTTGTTTTGCTTACAAATGAAGGTCCTAGCTTGGAGAAGGATGAACATTGGAGCAAGAACAAGCATGGAGATGATGGCATGCGCAAGGGGAACAAGAACAGAGTTACAAGTGATGATTTCTGGTCTTTGAAGCCACCATAACGAGTGCATGAAGCCTTGGACGAAATATACAAGATGTCACTTCATAAATTTCGTCCAGAGGCTATTATAGGTGCTGCGTCACCTTTTTATTGGGCCAGGCCCATGTAATTTCGAAATACATAAGTATAGGCTATTTTTAGAGTCCGTATGTGTGGGGAAACAAGAGATAGGGTTGATTTCGGACCCCTCCACCAAGGGCCACGAAATTCCCCCTCTCTTCCTCCATATATACAGCCCTTAGGGCACCGTTTAGACTTTGGGTTTTGTTTAGATTAAAGTTCGCCATAGCTGCAACTTCGCGTACTTCATTTGTGTTCAACGACCAGACAAAGGCGTCATAGAACCCCACCTTGATCAATAAAGCTTTCATCTTATATTCACAATATCCAGATTGCAATCTTAGTTTCTTGCTTGTTCTTCGTTTGCTCGCAGGAAACAGATCCTCGTGGTCAGGTTGATCGTGCTCCGGCGTGGTCAATAACCTCTCGGAGTTGGTTTAGCGATTGCTAAGGCGTGACGTCCTCGCACGTTCGTAGTCGGATCGTCAAAGTCGACTTCCACCAAAGCGATATCCATCATCTCATCGAAAGACGGGACACCTTTGCCTCTATCAGCCATCTTAGAAAATCGGTCCACAACAACAAAGACGGAATCCTTGCCATTTTGAGTTCTAGGCAAACCAAGTACAAAATCCATGCTAACGTCTTCCCAAGGTTGATAAGGAATGGGAAGGGGCATGTAAAGACCATGGGATTGAGCTTTTGACTTAGCTTTGCGACATGTAGAGCAACGGTTGGTGAAGCGCGAGACATCACGAAACATCTTGGGCCAAAAGTAGTTCTTGGAGAGTGTGGCGAAAGTCTTGTCGCATCCAAAGTGTCCCATAAGTCCACCTCCATGAGCCTCTTGCAAAAGTAGCAAACGAAGAAAAGACTCGGGAATGCAAAGTTTGTTAGCTCTCATAAGATAATCATCCTTTATGTAATATTGTTCCCAAGATGTGTGTGTCAAACACTTAGCATAAGGAATAGCAAAAGAAGGATCATGCTCATACAAGTCTTTTATATGTTCAAAACCAATAACATTCAACTCAAGTTTAGTGACAAGCGTGCATATGTGCGAAAGAGCATCTGCAACTACATCTTCCTTACCCTTAATGTACTTGATCACATAAGGAAAAGATTCAATGAATTCACTCCATTTGGCATGACGCTTGTTCAATTTAGTTTGACCTTTTAAGTATTTAAGCGTTTCATGATCGGTATGAATGACAAACTCATGAGGTCTAAGATAATGTTCCCAAACATGTAGCACACGCACTAAAGCATACAATTCTTTGTCATAGATGGGATAATTAAGATGAGCACCGGAGAGTTTTTCACTAAAATAAGCAATGGCTCGTTTTTCTTGCATCAAAACTCCGCCAATTCCGGTACCACTTGCATCACAATGAACCTCAAAAGTTTTGTCAAAGTTGGGCAAAGCAAGAATCGGAGCATGAGTAAGTAAAGACTTGGGCTCATCAAAAGCGGTGGATTGCAAAGATCCCCAAACAAAAGGAGCATTCTTCTTACTCAAAGCATGTAAAGGAGCGGCAATTGTGCAAAAGTTTTTCACAAAGCGGCGGTAAAATCCTGCAAGACCAAGAAAACTTCTCACTTGTTGCAAATTGGTTGGTTGGGGCCAAGTTTTGATCGCTTTAATCTTAGTTTCATCAACATGGACACCCTTGGAAGAGACAACAAAACCCAAGAAAACCACTTTGTCAACGCCAAAAGTGCATTTTTTCAAGTTCGCATAAAGGCTTTCCTTTTGGAGGGTTTGCAACACAGATTTAACATGATTAATGTGCTCTTTCATGGTTTTGCTAAACACAAGGATATCATCAAAGTAAACCACAACGAAGACTCCAATGTAAGGTCTAAGCACATGATGCATAAGACGCACGAAAGTTTCGGGTGCTTCCGACAAGCCCATAGGCATGACTAACCACTCATATAAACCGAATTTTGTTTTGAAAGCAGTTTTCCATTCATCACCTTCTTGAATGCGGATTTGATAATAGCCACTTTTAAGATCAATTTTGGAGAAAAAGTTGGCTCCACTAAGTTCATCAAGCATATCATCTAAGCGAGGAATGGGGTGCCTATAACGTACGGTAATGGCGTTTATGGGTCTACAATCGGAACACAAGCGGAAACTTCCATCGGGTTTAGGCACAAGTATAACAGGAACGGCACATGGGCTTAAGCCTTCACGTACATGACCGTTGTCGATGAGTTGTTGTACTTGCCGTTGGATCTCCTTGGTTTCTTCGGGATTGACACGGTATGGAGCTTTGTTTGGAAGTGGCACTCTAGCGATGAGGTCGATTCGATGCTCAATGCCTCGTAGTGGAGGTAGACCCGGGGGTAGGTCATCGGGGAAAACGTCTTTGAATTCCTGCAAAAGAGATTGAAACACTAAAGGTAGCTCGTGAGAGGTGTTAGTTGTTGGCTCTCCATCTTTGCACACAAGGACGAAGTGCATCACACTCGATGGGTTCTCACACACTTCTCTTATCTCACTTTTGGTGGCAAATAGGATGAGGTTTTTCTCTCTAGGCGATGAGGCGCTCAAATTTGGCTTATGGCTCTCACTCACTTTTGGGTGTGTCACTTTTTCACTCGTCTTTCCATGATTGGTTGCCTGCTTGTCGGCTATCACTTGACTAGGAGACATTGGTCGTAGCACATATTCCTTCCCTTGCATTTTGAAGCTATAATGATTGGTGCGCCCATTGTGGATGACACCACGGTCGAATTGCCATGGTCGACCAAGTAGTAGGTGGCAAACGGTCATTGGGACCACATCACACTCCAAAGTGTCTTCATAAGCACCAATTTTGAAGGATACTTGGACCATATGCTCGACTCGTATAGTGCCGGAATCACTTAGCCATTGAACCTTGTAGGTGTGCGGGTGCTTCCTCTTGACCAATTGAAGCTTTGAACATAGTTCTTCACTAGCCAAGTTGTGGCAACTACCTCCATCAATGATGACCTTGACTGACCTTCCATTGATGCCGACCTTAGTGTGGAAGATGTGGCATCGTTGGTCTTCTTCTTGTTGATGTTGAAGTGTCAAGACTTTGGAGACAACAGGAGCGGGGCTCGAATCCTCATCACAAAAGGCTTGATCATCTTCATCCTCGTTCACGCGCCGGTGCATGGCCACTTGCTCAAGGGCTTCCATCTCCTCTTCACTTATTGAGTCATATGTGCCGTCGTCGTTGAGGATCATGGTGCGCTTGTTCGTGCATTGGTAGGACTTGTGGCCTCGGCCGCCGCAAGTGGAACACTTGAAGGAGCTTGTTTTGATGGTCTCATCGGTTGGAGTCGATGATGAAGCACGCGGCTTGAAGTTGCTTGTAGTAGGAGGAAGACGACTTGAACTTGTAGAAGTTTTCTTGTAACTTGACTTGTCGTCGTTGCTTGGAGAAGGCTTGGTTGATGTAGATGTTGAAGGAGTCGTTGAAGCTTGGGTGTTGGAGAAACTGTAGGTCTTGGATGAGTACTTGGCGTACTTGAAGTCATCTTGCACTTGACGTTCCGCCTTGGTTGCTTGATGTACGAGCTCAATGAGGTTGGAATAGGGTTGGAAGTCGGCAATCTTCTTGATGGGATGATTGAGTCCATTCAAGAAACGTGCCATTGTTTGCTCATCATCTTCCTTGACATTGGCTCGAATCATGGCTATCTCCATTTCCTTGTAGTATTCTTCAACACTCTTTGTTCCTTGCTTGAGGAGTTGTAGCTTCTTGAAGAGATCGCGGTTGTAGTAGGTTGGTACAAGCGTGCCCGCATGATATCCTTCATTTGAGCCCAAGTGGTGATTGGTGGTTCACCTCTTGCTTGACGGCGTTCAAGTACTTGTTCCCACCATATGAGCACATAATCTTGAAACTCAAGTGATGCCATAGCGATCTTCTTCTTTTCCTCATATTTGTGCAAGCGGAAAATTTTGTCGACCTTCAATGCCCATGAGAGGTACTCTTCCGGATCATTGCTTCCATTGAACTTGGGCATTGTGAACTTGAGCTTGCCATAGCATTGCTCTTCATTGTGTTGTTGGCGATGGTGATGATGACGTCCTTGACGTGGAGGATAGCCATCCTCATGTTGCTCTTGGCGCGGAGGAAGTCCATGATCAACTTGCTCTTGTTGAACTTGAGGTTGAGGTGGAGCTTGACGAGCTTCTTGAGGGTCTTGTGGAGCTTGGCGTTGCACACGCAGTTGGTAGTTCCTCTCTTGGATTTCTTCTCGAAGGGCTTCCTCTTGATTGCGCCGTTCGCGATTGCGGTTGGCGATGGCTCGACTTGATTCTTGAAGGGCACGTTGCGCCTCAAGAGCTTGCGCTTCTCGTTGTTGTTGTTGAAGACATTGAGCCTCAGCGTCTTGTTCCTCCTTGTGTAGACGCGCTCATTCTTCCTCTTGGCGCCGTAGTCGTTGCCGTTCTTGAACTTGAGCAAAAGCGTTGGTTTGATTGAGGACGAGGGATTTTCTCATCGAGTTGTTCTTATGAATGCTTGTCATGTAGCGGGTTCCGAGATGCATGCCGGTCTTGACGCGCGGCTCGTCGAAGAATGGTCGATGACGGTGTACTTGTGTCGGAGAAGGTGTCGTCGGAGTGTCGACTTGAGCGGCCCCGTCTTGAGGATGAGGAAGTGGAAGGATGCCGGTTCCTCATCAAAGCGCGGATCTCGTCCATTCTTGCATCATTGTCTTGCTTGTGAGAGTCGAACTTGTTATCGAAGTAGTCTCTTGTATGTTGCTTGGAGAGTCGCAAGTCGGTGGCGAGGTTGTCGATGCGGTCGCTCATAGCTTGTTGCTCTTGGTGTAACGCCCTTTGAGCACCAAAGAGGTGGCTCTTTGTGACGAATGATGACATGTCGTCGCCGTTCTCGATGAGAGGTGGATTGGTAGAAGAACTTGGCCTATCCATCATACCAAGCAAACTGTAAGTGGTAGAAGGAAAAGAACGTGTACCAAATGTACTTTGACCGAAGTTGAAGATGGATCAAGTCCACTCAAATGCGAACAATGAAATAGCACTGTTGGTACCAATTCTTGTCGGTTCTCACACCTACACACGTAAAAGCTTATGGTGGAGCTTGGTTACGATGATGGCACAAAATTTGATGCAGTAGTAAGTGAGCTTCAATAATGTTGGAAAAGATTCACAAATTTGCAAATGCAACAAGTAGACCAAGCAAGTATGGGTACACGGAAACACACACACAAATAGATAAATGGGATTGTGCAATCCAAAATTGAGCCAAAATGTGGAAACCACGAAATGCTCTTGTTGCACAATAGTAGAGAGACGCTAGCACGATTGCAAAATAGGCGGATACGCAAACTTGTGCACAACCTACTAGGCAAAAATGCAACGATCTCTATCCCAAGTATGCTATATGTATGATATTTCGGTGCAATGATCCAAGATGATCCAATATGACAATCTTAATGTATTATGATGCTATGGTTCTTGTTCATAAGCTCTTTGCTTATCTTTCCTCTTTGCTTAAAAGCTTGTGTGGCTCTTTTACTTTTGAGCTCTTTTCTCATGCAAAACTTCACGAACCAAGGTAGCAATTGTGTATGCTATGACAACTTTGTGACACACAAGTTGATCTCAAGATATGCACCACTATTGTATGGTATGTATGCTATGGAGTATGATCACTAATGTGCACAAGTCACGTTGCCTGCAATACTCAACGGCTAGTCTCGATGGGTAAGCTACGCAAAATGAGGCAATGTGGGTTATCAATGCAATTGCAAGTTATGACAAAGATGTCGTCGGAGTTACCGTCCTTGGCGATGATGAGACCCTTGCGAAGTTGAGCCGTGGTGGTGATGACGTCAACCATACCTAGATAGCCGAAACACAAAAGGATACGGGATCCACAACTCAAAATCTCAAAGACCAAATTGTGTCAAAATCGTCATAGGAGGTATCGGGAAGATGGTGGTGTATGTGGGTTTGAAAAATGTGGTGGAATGTAGGGTTTATGGTGGTGGTCTCACTGACAAACTTCAGTTTCGTGAGGGTTTCCCGGACGTCCGGGCTTTTACGGTCGTCCGGACTTCGTCGGACGTCCGACCTTTTCCGGTCGTCCGGAGCCTGGGCGAAAATCGGGCTCGGGAAGAAAAACTGCGAGATTTCCGGGGAAGAAGAAGATGGTGAGGTCGAAATCGAGTGATATGGTGGATGGAAAAGGATGGGGAGGTGGTGAAAGCTAGATCCACACGCAGCAACACAAATCCATGGACCAAATCCAACAAAGTCTCAACTCACAAACAAATCACAAAAAAAAAAATTTGGGGCTATTTCTCGTGGGGAATTTTCGGAATTAGGACGAAAACAAAAAAATCAAGCTAGAAAACACGGGGTAGGGGCTCCAAAAACGTGATCAACGTGGCTCATGATACCAAGATGATGTAGGGTGGAACCCTAGGTGGATGATCTTTCACATTTGGAGGGATCCTACGGGGAATCACGACGAACACACAGAAGCACAAAGGGGAAACACGGGGAAAACGAGAGGGGGAATCACTAAACCGACATAGAATCAATCACACGAGTGCTAGATCACCGACAACATAGAGTAACATAAGATCCACGATCAACTAAGGTAAGGATACATAGGAACAGTTCTTCTCCGTACGGAGGTCATGATGGTCTTCCCAAGAAAGGGGTCTTGAATCCGCTTGGGGGATCTTCTCCGAAGAGGTCCTGAGCTTCGAGGAGAAGTAGCCAAGTGGATGAGCAAGGCTCTCACACAAAATATGAGCTAAACCTATGCTGCCCTCGAAAGGAGATGGGGCGTCCTATTTATAGTCTTAGTGCAAATGGAAGTCAAAACGAAGGGGTACAAGGGCTCCAGCCCGCATGTTCGGTCAGTCAGGAGTCGGACGTCCGGAAGGCGTCGGACGTCCGGAGGCTCGGGACGGTCTGGTCGTCCGGGCGCGCTCGGACGTCCGTCGTTTCAGCTCTGGTGTAGGCGCGTCGGTCGTCCATAGATGGTCGGACGTCCGGAGCTTCTGGAGGGGCCGGACGTCCGGAGGCTGTCGGCCTTCCGTAGTTTTGGCTCGGGTGTTGGTCGTCCGGTCGCCCGGAGCGTCTCGGACATCCGTAGATTCAGTTCGGGTGGCCTGGTACCGGACGTCCGGAGGGTCCGGTCGTCCGTGTCCTGGGACTCATCGGACGTCCGGACAGGGTCGGACGTCCGATGCCTGTAGCTTCTGTTGCAGCTCTTCTTCTTGTCCATCATGCTTGGGGTCCTCGCCGTCTTGGCTCTTGCAAGTAGTAGACCCTTGGCTCACCTCCATGTACCTGATTACACACAGAGTCTCCGAATGAGGTAGTAGCCATGTCTCGTGAGTAGTAAGAGGGAGTTCGGAGAGGAGCGAGTTCACCTTATCTTCGATAGCCTTAGCTCGGGCTCTTGTCATGGGTCCAAGTGGTGTTGAGGGAGATGTAGGCACGTCCATGGGAATGAGCGAGGGATGCTCCGCATCAATGTACCTGGGCCGGATTCATGTGAGAGCCTCCCTTCCAGTTAATTATGGGCTCCTCTATTGGGCCTTCATCAGTGGGCTGCATGTTATCAACAAGTGGAAAATGTGTTGTGTACAAAAAATAGTATGCGTTACATAAGGTACAGGGCACTAAGGATCGAACCGTGCAACGACTTCCAAAACATTGTGTTTGTCATTCTAACAACACATTTATTCAACCAACAGACGAAATATACTACTGATTGTACATGGAAAACACCAGCAGCAGCAACCAGGGCTGGGGGTATAACAGAAGCAGTAAGCAGGCCAGAAGAGTGAAGACGCAGCTCTCTCTTCCAAACCAAACATCAGCCATTATTACAAAAGGGCTACCAAAAAAGAACGAGTGCATGCATCAAACTAAATAAAGATCCTACTACACCAAGTGTACGCATCTAACTAACTGGCTTAGTTAGATGTTACTATTTATTAAGCTGTGGAGATTGGCTGTGGCTTGAACCAGATGGGTGCCTGACGGGGGATACTCCAGCCAGCAAGTCGAAGTCTGATACTTGTGACCCTCTCTCATACTTTGGGCTGCAGAGCGTGGCGGCACATATCAGGGTATGGTGCATGCAGAGACACATGGTACGCTGTGTACACATAGTTTTGCCTGATGAACGAAACCGTGCTGCCATCATGATCCTTGCCGTCGATTATCTCCTGGTTAATCGGATAATTCAGTCCGACAAACAGAGAGTGTGTACCAAGGCTACTTACCAGCCTCTAGTCAAAAATTCCAGAAGGCCCAGAGAAGCTGGGATGATGAGGACATCAATACAATTGTTACACCCACAGCCCCTGCTGCTATACATACTGGACCAATTACTAGAGCTCGTGCACGCCAACTAAATTACCAGGTACTTTCGTTTCTTGGTAATGATTCTAATGTTCATGAGAATATGATGCTGCCTAAATTGGATACATTTGTTTTGCTTAGAAATGAAGGGCCTAGCTTGGAGAAGGATGAACATTGGAGCAAGAACAAGCATGGAGATGATGGCATGCGGAAGGGGAACAAGAACGGAGTTACAAGTGATGATTTCAGGACTTTGAAGCCACCATAATGGGTGCATGAAGCCTTGGACGAAATATACAAGATGCCACTTCATAAATTTCGTCCCGAGGCTATTTTAGGTGCTGCGTCACCTTATTATTGGGCCAGGCCCATGTAATTTCGAAATACATAAGTATAGGCTATTTTTAGAGTCCGTATGTGTGGGGAAACAAGAGATAGGGTTGATTTCGGACCCCTCCACCAAGGGCCACGAAATTCCCCCCTCTTCCTCCATATATACAGCCCTTAGGGCATCGTTTAGACTTTGGGTTTTGTTTAGATTAAAAGTTCGCCATAGCTGCAACTCCGCGTACTTCGTTTGTGTTCAACGACCAAACAAAGGCGTCACAGAACCCCACCTTGATCAATAAAGCTTTCATCTTATATTCGCAATATCCAGATTGCAATCTCAGTTTCTTGCTTGTTCTTCGTTTGCTCGCAGGAAACAGACCCTCGTGGTCAGGTTGATCGTGCTCCGGCGTGGTCAATAACCTCTCGGAGTTTGTTTAGCGATTGCTAAGGCGCGACGTCCTCGCACGTTCGTAGTCGGATCGTCAAAGTCGACTTCCAACAAAGCGATATCCATCATCTCATCGAAAGACGGGACACCTTTGCCTCTATCAAGTGGTATCAGATTTCCAGGTTGCTCGGTGAGATTTTACAGTTTTTCGTAGTTTAGATCGAGTCTGTTCTTCATACCTACAGTCCACGAAAAAGCCACACAAAAAAAATTAGGGTTAGTTCATCATATCCAAACCAATCTGAGCCTTTGCATAATCTTTTTAGGGTTTTGCTTTGTTGAATTTGCGGTTGCATCGTCGGTCTAGTTGCTGGTCTTAGCGTCTAGTCTTTTAGAGTTTCGAGTTCTGGTCATAAGTTGTCACGCCGCCGCCGCACCATCATCATCGCCCCTGCCATCTACCACCACCGCTCCGAATCCGTATCCATATACCACCACCAATCCGTGCCCATATACCACCACCAATCCGAGTTCCTTGCTTATTAGGTTTGTTTTCGGGATCCATCCAGATTCCGATTCGTGTTTCCTTGCCGGAGTAGGTTTCGGAAAAAAAAACAAGTGATATTATTTGTCGTCGTTGTAAGGGAGGAGGTCATTATGCGAGAGAATGCAAATCTCCGCGTGTGATGATTGCTACCGCGGATGGTGGATATGAGTCTGCTAGTGACTATGATGAGGAGACTTTGGCTCTTATTACACGTGAACAACATGGTGGAGATGATTCTGATAATGAGACGCGATACATGGCTCCTGAAGACGCTGACAGGTATGAATGTTTAGTTGCTCAACGTGTTTTGAGTGTGCAGATCACACAAGCTGAGCAAAATCAGAGGCACAATTTGTTCCATACCAAGGGAGTTGTGAAGGAACGTTCTGTGCGCGTCATCATAGACGGAGGGAGCTGCAACAACTTGGCTAGCATGGAGATGGTCGAGAAGCTTTCTCTCACCACAAGACCACATCCACATCCTTACTACATCCAATGGTTCAACAACAGCGGCAAGGTTAAGGTAACACGTACTGTTCGTGTGCATTTTAGTATATCTACATATGCTGATTATGTTGATTGTGATGTGGTACCTATGCAAGCATGTTCCTTATTACTTGGTAGACCATGGCAATTTGATAAAAATTCTGTACACCATGGTAGAAACAATCACTATACTCTTGTTCATAAGGATAAAAATATTACTTTGCTTCCTATGACTCCTGATTCCATTTTGAAAGATGATATTAATAGAGCTAATAAAGCACAACAGGAGACGAATAAGAGTGAAAATCAGATTGTGGCAAAAGAATTTGAGCAACAAATGAAGCCTAATAATAAACCATGTCTGATATTGATGAGCTAGATTGAAAAGTGCATGTTTATTTGCCACCAAATCTGATATTGATGAGCTAGATTTCAGCAAATCTGTTTGCTATGCTTTTGTGTGCAAAGAGGCATTATTTTCATTCGAGGACGTGCCTTCCTCTTTGCCTCCTGCTGTCACTAACATTTTGCAGGAGTTCGCTGACGTCTTTCCACAAGACGTGCCACCGGGATTACCGCCTATTCGAGGGATTGAGCATCAGATTGACTTAATTCCCGGTGCTTCACTGCCAAACCGTGCACCATACCGTACCAATCCAGAGGAGACGAAGGAGATTATGCGTCAAGTACAAGAGCTTCTCGACAAAGGTTATATACGCGAATCCCTTAGTCCTTGTGCTGTTCCTATTATTCTAGTGCCGAAAAAGGATGGTACATCACGTATGTGTGTTGATTGTAGAGGCATTAATAATATTACTATTCGTTACCGTCATCCTATTCCTAGGCTAGATGATATGCTTGATGAATTGAGTGGCTCTACAATATTCTCCAAAGTTGATTTACGTAGTGGATACCATCAAATTCGTATGAAATTGGGAGATGAATGGAAAACAGCATTCAAAACTAAGTTTGGATTATATGAGTGCTTAGTCATGCCTTTTGGGTTAACTAATGCACCTAGTACTTTCATGAGATTAATGAACGAAGTTTTACGTGCTTTCATTGGACGATTTGTGGTAGTTTACTTTGATGACATATTGATTTATAGCAGATCTTTGGAAGAACATTTGGAACATTTACGTGCTGTTTTTATTGCTCTACGTGATGCATGTTTGTTTGGTAACCTTGGGAAGTGCACCTTTTGCACCGACTGAGTATCTTTTCTTGGCTATGTTGTTACTCCACAGGGAGTTGAAGTTGATAAAGCCAAGATTGAAGCTATTGAGAGTTGGCCGCAACCCAAAACGGTCACACAAGTGAGGAGTTTTCTTGGCCTCGCTGGATTCTATAGGCGTTTTGTGAGAGATTTCAGCACCATTGCTGCACCTCTCAATGAGCTTACAAAGAAAGATGTGCCTTTTCTTTGGGGTACCGCACAGGAAGAAGCCTTCACGGTATTGAAAGATAAGTTGACACATGCTCCTTTACTCCAACTTCCTGATTTTAATAAGACTTTTGAGCTTGAATGTGATGCTAGTGGAATTGGATTAGGAGGTGTGTTATTACAAGATGGCAAACCTGTTGCATACTTTTCTGAAAAATTGAGTGGGCCTAGTCTGAATTATTCTACTTATGATAAAGAATTATATGCTCTTGTTCGGACTTTAGAAACATGGCAACATTATTTATGGCCCAAAGAATTTGTTATACATTCTGATCATGAATCATTGAAACATATTAAAATTCAAGCTAAACGGAATCGTAGACATGCTAAATGGGTTGAATTCATTGAGACTTTCCCTTATGTCATTAAACACAAGAAGGGAAAAGAAAATGTTATTGCTGATGCTTTGTCTCGTCGCTATACTATGCTTTCACAACTTGACTTCAAAATATTTGGTTTGGAGACCATCAAAGATCAATATGTGCATGATGCTGATTTTAAAGATGTAATGCATAATTGTAAAGAAGGAAGAATGTGGAACAAGTTTGTTGTTAACGATGGATTTGTGTTTCGTGCTAACAAGCTATGCATTCCAGCTAGCTCCGTTCGTCTTTTGTTGTTGTAGGAGGCGCATGGAGGAGGATTAATGGGACACTTTGGCGTGAAGAAGACGGAGGACGTACTTGCTACACATTTCTTTTGGCCAAAGATGAGACGGGATGTTGAGCGTTTTATTGCTCGCTGCACTACATGTCAAAAAGCTAAGTCACGCCTCAATCCTCATGGTTTATATATGCCTTTGCCTGTACCTAGTGTTCCTTGGGAGGATATATCTATGGACTTTGTTTTAGGTTTACCTCGAACAAAGAAGGGGAGGGATAGCATATTTGTTGTCGTGGATAGATTCTCGAAAATGGCACACTTTATACCATGTCATAAAAGCGATGATGCTGTTAATGTTGCTGATTTGTTCTTTCGTGAAATTATTCGCTTGCATGGTGTGCCAAATACTATTGTTTCAGATCGTGATACTTAATTTCTTAGCCACTTTTGGAGATGTTTATGGGCTAAGTTGGGGACTAAACTGCTTTTTAGTACTACTTGTCACCCCCAAACTGCTGGACAAACTGAAGTAGTCAATAGAACGTTGTCTACTATGCTTAGGGCTGTTTTGAAGAATAATAAGAAAATGTGGGAGGAATGCTTGCCTCATATTGAATTTGCTTATAATCGTTCATTGCATTCTACTACTAAGATGTGCCCTTTTGAAGTTGTGTATGGTTTCCTACCTCGTGCACCTATTGATTTGTTGCCTCTTCCATCTTCGGAGAAGGTTAATTTTGATGCTAAACAACGTGCTGAATTGATTTTAAAAATGCATGAGTTAACTAAGGAAAACATTGAGCGCATGAATGCTAAATATAAACTTGCTGGAGATAAGGGTAGAAAACATGTTGTGTTTGCACTTGGAGATCTTGTTTGGTTACATTTGCGTAAGGATAGATTTCCTTATTTGCGCAAATCAAAGTTAATGCCACGTGCTGATGGTCCCTTTAAGGTGTTAGAGAAAATAAATGATAATGCATATAAACTTGAGCTGCCTGCAGATTTTGGGGTTAGTCCCACTTTTAACATTGCAGATTTGAAGCCTTATTTGGGTGAGGAAGATGAACTTCCGTCGAGGACGACTTCATTTCAAGAAGGGGAGGATGATGAGGACATCAATACCATTGTTACACCCACAGGCCCTGCTGCTATACATACTGGACCAATTACTAGAGCTCGTGCACGCCAACTAAATTACCAGGTACTTTCATTTCTTGGTAATGATTCTAATGTTCATGAGAATATGATGCTGCCTAAATTGGATACATTTGTTTTGTTTACAAATGAAGGGCCTAGCTTGGAGAAGGATGAACATTGGAGCAAGAACAAGCATGGAGATGATGGCATGCGCAAGGGGAACAAGAACGGAGTTACAAGTGATGATTTCAGGACTTTGAAGCCACCATAATGGGTGCATGAAGCCTTGGACGAAATATACAAGATGCCACTTCATAAATTTCGTCCCGAGGCTATTTTAGGTGCTGCGTCACCTTATTATTGGGCCAGGCCCATGAAATTTCGAAATACATAAGTATAGGCTATTTTTAGAGTCCGTATGTGTGGGGAAACAAGAGATAGGGTTGATTTCGGACCCCTCCACCAAGGGCCACGAAATTCCCCCCTCTTCCTCCATATATACAGCCCTTAGGGCATCGTTTAGACTTTGGGTTTTGTTTAGATTAAAAGTTCGCCATAGCTGCAACTTCGCGTACTTCGTTTGTGTTCAACGACCAGACAAAGGCGTCACAGAACCCCACCTTGATCAATAGAGCTTTCATCTTATATTCGCAATATCCAGATTGCAATCTTAGTTTCTTGCTTGTTCTTCGTTTGCTCGCAGGAAACAGACCCTCGTGGTCAGGTTGATCATGCTCCGGCGTGGTCAATAACCTCTCGGAGTTGGTTTAGCGATTGCTAAGGCGCGACGTCCTCGCATGTTTGTAGTCGGATCGTCAAAGTCGACTTCCACCAAAGCGATATCCATCATCTCATCGAAAGACGGGACACCTTTGCCTCTATCACCTCCCCATAGCCAGAGGACCCCGGAAGGGCCCTGGATCCCGGACTAAAATAAGATCCGGATATTACCGTGGAGCTTGTCAACGGGGTATTTTATCAAGCGAGCTGGGATGGTGCCTCAGTGGCCATTACGGCCGACTATCCCAGACTGCTCCCTGTGTCGCGTGTAAGTCAAACCAAAAAACCCTATCCTCCGAAGAGGACTCCCCTCAGGTATTATGTTTTACCTTGAGGCGTCGTGTTGTTTGCAGAGACGGCGGTCGGAGTGCGGGGCCGAGCCCCTAGGGACTCGTTAGGTACGGGCATCCGGATCGGGCAGGCTCAAGAGGAAGCGGTGAGGGGCGACACACCATTGCAGAGGTAAAGTAATAACCTGCCCTGCGATTATAGTATTTGAAATATAACATAGCCCTTTGCGTCTGGCAGGAAGAGAAGCAGCCGGACTATACCGGGGATCCCGCCAATCACGCCTCCACCAGCCGGGTTCAAGAACCAGCTTCGAGAGCGGAGGCAGACAAGGGGCCTATTCCACCTAGTTCTCCGACAGAGGACGCGGATATGTTTTCGGCCACAAACTCCGAAGTGGAGAGCGCCATGAATCACCAACGCCGGAGGGCCGTGCTTCGGAATAACATCTTTTCCGAAGAGGCATTTAATGCCTTCAATTCGGTAGACGCATACGTCTGAGCTGCTCAGGGCAGACTTGCCCGAGCGACAAACCAGTATACTAAAGATATACGGGTAAGAAGCTTTGATAAGTATGTATAACAGTAGCCCCTGAGACTTGAAATAGTTGGAACAACTGTTTGAAGGATCAATTTATGCACATGTCCTTGTAGATAAGAATGAACAATTAGCTCGGGAGCTGGAGGAATGCAAGGCCCAGCTGAGGCACAAGGTTGCCGAGTTGGAGGAATCCCAGAAGGCCTCATCTGGTAACATTTGTCTTAATTGTATGAAGATGCACCAGTTAGTAAATGGCTGGTATGACTAGTCTAACAGAAAATTCTGCAGACAATCCCGGGGTGAATCTGGAGGGCGTAACGGATGACGACTCGCATCTTAAAAGGTAGCTAAAGGCTGGCGAGCGCATCCTTACGCAAGTTAAGCAAGAGAAGAACAATCTTCAAGATGCCAATATTCGGCTGGACGTGGAACTAAAAGACGTCCGTGCTCAACTGGCGGACTCCGTGAAGGAGAACAAAAGGCTTCGACGCGGCATTTATGGTGAGTGCCCAGACGAACTATATAATAGTTCGGCGAGGAAGTATATTGAAAGAATTTTGCTTGCAGGAATGTTAACAGGTCGCCCCGAAGAGGAGATGCCCTCATCTACGAGTGATTTACTGCAAGACCTCTTGCAACTGCACGAGCGAGCTCGGCAAGTGATGCACGGTGTTTCTCAGGCCTTGTGGCCATCAAGCTTATTGCCTAACGGCATGGGGGAGCTTGTGGATATGCTTCAAGGAGCACGGTGGCGCTTCCGATTGTGGAAGATGTCAGCTTGCCAGCGAGGTGCAAGAGAAGCCTGGGCTATGGCGAAGACGCGCTACACCAAGCTGGACCCGAACCATATGGCCGAAGTAGGACCGGCGGGGCCTGATGGGCAAGAAATTCCCGTGAGCCTGGTGTATGACCAGGTAGCGTTAGCCGCCAAGTATTCGCAACAGGATTGTAAGCTAGATAGCCTGTTGGATGGTATAGAGGAAGAGTATAGTCAGTCCAAGTGACTATGTAATTTAATGGACATAATTAGTCCCTAGCCGGATTAAAATCATTTGTCATGGCGGACCTTTTCGCTTCAGCCCCCGGATCCTATAGTCCGGGGTGTGTCCGAATACCTGCTCAGTTATACAAGACCGGGGTATGCATGGACACAAGGCGTAGGGGTCATAAGTGCTTGAACAGACAAGTACCCAACTAGTTATGTTATATTACATGGATAGTAGAAACATTTCCAGGGAGAATAGTTCCGTTAGGGGTTCCTTTCCCTGGGTACGCATGCGACAATGCACATGTCTGGACTGCGAACGATGGCACAGGATATAAGACTTCTGGGGATTTATGTTGTCATAAACGAATACATCTTTTGTTCACCGATCGAATATTCTCTTAAGGAAACTAGCTTTCGGCTTCACCCAATCTGAGGCACACATCCGGCTGAACCGGCAGTAACAATCACAGAGGTGCTCCCCTTATGCCCTAGCCGATTTAACGAGAATGTTGGGCATAAACACAAGAGCCAGGCAACCCAGCTTGGCCACATCTTAAGTCATATCGAAGCATATAATGGTGAAGAAAAGGCACATATGGAAAAAGAACGCATATGTGATGGGCAAAAAGCCATTTAAAGTAATTATGTTTAGCTTCCGAATAGGAAGCCCCGGGTATAGCTTACACACATAGTACGGCCGGAGTGATCCGGGAGTCCGCACAGTATTAAATACTTTGTGTGAAGAGAAAAAAAAGGGTCGAGAAAGGAAAAAAATGGGTGGAGCATAATTAAAAAGGAGGGGTAAGGAGACGAACACTGAGTTCGGCGTTGGGCGTAGAATCTCCGGAGGCTGGCCACGTTCCATGGGTTCGGCTCGAGTCTGTTATCGGATGCGTTACGTAAGCGGTACGATCCTCCGGTGAGAACTTTGTCAATGACGAAGGGACCCTCCCACTTGGGTTTGAGCTTGTCCTTCTTCTTCTCCGGTAGGCATAGAACGAGCTCGCCAATATTGTAAGTTTTGGCCTGCACTTCTCTGCTTTGATATCGTCGAGCCTGCTGCTGATAGAATGCGGAGCGGGCTTTTGCAACGTCGCGCTCGTCCTCCAGGGCATCCAAGTTATCCTGCCGATCTAACTCGGCTTCCTTCTCTTTGTACATGCGTACGCGTGGCGAATCATGTATTATGTCGCAGGGTAGTACTGCCTCCGCGCCGTATACCATAAAAAATGGTGTATATCCGGTAGTGCGATTCGGCATGGTCCGCAACCCCCAGAGAACGGAGTCGAGCTCTTCGACCCAGTGTGTATCCGACTCTGTCAAGGATCGCACTAGTCTGGGTTTGATGCCGCTCATGATGAGACCATTTGCCGCTCTACCTGGCCGTTTGTTTGCGGATGGTAGACGGAAGCGTAATCGAGCTTAATGCCCATTTTTCCGCACCAAGTTTTCACTTCGTCGGCTGTGAAATTTGATCCATTATCAGTGATGATGCTGTGGGGGACACCGTAGCGGTGTACGACCCCAGATATGAAGTCTATTACTGGTCCGGATTCGGCCATTTTGACTGGTTTGGCTTCTATCCATTTGGTGAACTTGTCCACCATGACCAATAAGTATTTTTTCTTATGGCTTCCCCCTTTAAGGGGTCCGACCATATCCTGATGAGGACATCAATACAATTGTTACACCCACAGCCCCTGCTGCTATACATACTGGACCAATTACTAGAGCTCGTGCACGCCAACTAAATTACCAGGTACTTTCGTTTCTTGGTAATGATTTTAATGTTCATGAGAATATGATGCTGCCTAAATTGGATACATTTGTTTTGCTTACAAATGAAGGGCCTAGCTTGGAGAAGGATGAACATTGGAGCAAGAACAAGCATGGAGATGATGGCATGCGCAAGGGGAACAAGAACGGAGTTACAAGTGATGATTTCAGGACTTTGAAGCCACCATAATGGGTGCATGAAGCCTTGGACGAAATATACAAGATGCCACTTCATAAATTTCGTCCCGAGGCTATTTTAGGTGCTGCGTCACCTTATTATTGGGCCAGGCCCATGTAATTTCGAAATACAGAAGTATAGGCTATTTTTAGAGTCCGTATGTGTGGGGAAACAAGAGATAGGGTTGATTTCGGAC